>NC_092270.1:3655284-3870284 GCF_036320965.1 Panulirus ornatus
GTATGCATCGGTCTTTGAATATATATATATATATATATATATATATATATATATATATATATATATATATATATATATATATTCAGGTTAAGTATTTGATTGACCTAACAAGATTATGTGAGCATAATGGCCAAGGGAGGCAAGTGGTGCATCACTGGTGCTAACAATACCGCTGGTGACTCACTGCGGCAGTTTGCAGTGCCCGGCCAGGCTGCTGACACTACACACCTTCAACGCCAAGACACCCAGCTCATGAATCAATATTTTTCAGTTATTATCAGCTATTCATATATATATATATATATATATATATATATATATATATATATATATATATATATATATATATATATATATATATATATATATATATCCTATTACCGGAGGCAGTAATGTTCGCTAGAGAATGTTTGGTAATGAATGCTGTCTTTAGTGGTTTTTAATATAATAGAACGTTGACCACAGCCACATCCAAAGTGTGATCTACATACGAATACTGTAACCAGTACATGAGAAAAACCATGAATTATCTTCGTACAATTGACTGGTCTTCCATTAATACCATATTTTTTGTGTATAAAAACTCTGGTATGGATGGAAATTACACACACACACACACACACACACACACACACACACACACACACACATATATGTATATATATATATATATTCCTGTGAGTCCACGGGGAAATGAAACACGGTAAGTTCCCAAGTGCACTTTCGGGTAATAATCACATCATCAGGGGAGATACAACAAGTGAATATAACTGTCAGTTGATATACAACGAAGATACATAGTTAAGACGCCATTTGGTAAACTAATTATGTATATAATGTTTGCATATGGTTATTTCATTTTTTACTTTGCTTGTATATTTAGGCACTGAAATTATATTCATTTTGTTAGAGGGAAAAATTTTTATGTAGTATACAAATAGTTGATGAATCAGTGCTTTATTAGTTCATCACGAACACATAAATAAATCACTTATTGTCATAACGGCCATACATACATCTTTCCGTTATCCACTTATGAAGAATTCCATGATGTCTGCTTACGTGTTGCGAGTTGATTTCCTGGAGAGCTTTGATCTCCCTCAGTGCTGTCGTGGGCATCCCTTGATCCAGCCTACGTAGTGGTATCTTCTTCAGTGCCACCATCTGCCCAGTCAGGTTATGCTTCGCCCGCACGACCACGCCATGAGCACCTTCTCCAATTCGTCCCACCACAGTGTACGCCTCCATGTTGATTCTTCACTAAACACAAGAGCACAGTTTGTTATACAATCCTTCACTGTTGTTTTCTATGCACTCGTGTTCCGTCTCAGAGTTAAAGGGTGTATTTTCTGTTAAAAATCGGATATGCCTTGACATATATTCGGAAGTTGACACATTTTTTATATCAAAGAGCCCAGATGCCACCTCTTTTTATAAACAAGATGTTACTCTTGAACAAATAAGCGAGAACATCAAAATGAGGCGAAGTATCTGGGCTTATCACCAATTGCTAGTTTGTCTACTGTTTTATGTAACGAAGTTTAATGCCTAAGTCATCCTCTCCTGATATTTGATGTCATTACTTATTCTACTCATCATCAGTAAAGTTTACTCAGCTTTCCCTTGTCTACTTTTGAATTATTAAACCAAAAAACACAGAAATATCACGTTATTTAATCCAGTCTTGTACGTTATATTTGTTTACAGTTCGTGACAGCGTTTCCATGACAACCAACTTATGGCACTCCCACTAGATGTCAGGACATTGTCTGCGGGTATTTCAAATAAAGAAAAATGCATACATGTGATAAATGACTTTATTTCACACAATTTGTATTAATTGTTTTCATTATCTATAAGATCTTACTGCAATTATTTGGAGCATTACTTAATGTCTAATAACAATCCAGTGTGAATGAAGACCTGCATTTTTTTTTTAAATTTTCCAGCCACTACAATGCAAAATTTATCAGAATTTTTCTCCTTAACTTCATATAACATTAACTGTACAACAGAATGAACGCCGAACGCCATACCACATACATCTGGGTTAGAGAAAGGCCTGACAGAACCCGTAGGCATGTGTTGATTTTTCTGATCTCACAACGATATTTTTATGTAATTAAGTTGAACCAGATTATGTGATTTGTGAACAAATAATTATCTAAACGTAACTGTATAACAATCTGGAAGGCGTAATCACTGGCATTAAAGTGTATGGTTGCTCGAGCGCGGCTGCGTTCGTCACTTGTCTCACCTCCACGACTACACTTGGCCTGCAGCACATTTACGTCAGTATTATTCGTACGGTCTGTGAGTGAGGAGCTGCTCTACCGTTGGCTGGAATTGTTGTGTGTTACTTTGCGTAAAGGAACTTTGATTTTTCCCAGGGACATCATTTTACTAATTCAGTAAGTATTCTTTGCCTGATGCAAATGGTATTAGAATATAAGTAAGGATTATGCATATAGAATTATCAAATAACGTGTGCAACCTCAAGTGTTTGACGTGCTGGGAGAAGTCCTGGTGGAAGGTAACTGACGTTTGGCCAGACAGCTCAAGCTTTCCATATTGTATTAGTTTTAGAGTAGTGTGTTTGCATTATGTATAGGTATTGGAACTATGTATCTTTCTTCTAAGCTTATGTAAAGGTAACAATCTTTACCGAGAGGGTGTTGATTGACGTAACCTAATTACTAAGGTAGTTTTGCTCGGTTTGATGTCGCTAATTGCATAATGAAGTCATTTACCCCAAGGTGCGGTAGCGTTTTGTGTATAACTTTTTGAAACACTGCTGTATTGTGTGTTTAGATTTTCTGTACTATTGCTACATGATAAATGGGGTCATTTTTACATCAGTATTTTCCCGTGTGTTGGTGATAACATCAGCAATTATGAGATACCGCTCTTGCCACAAATATCAGAATCTTGCCATCTCTGGTGAATATGGTCACCAGAGATACATATTTCTCGGTATATCTGTATCACTCCACTTGAAATGTACCGAGTATTTTGCCCGGGTGTTCAGCAGGGTTATGCAAACTGTGTCAACCTTCAGGTTACATTTTGAAAGATTGCTTCTGTCAATGTCTGTTGGCGACGATGTTAATCTTGGTTTAACTACAGTTTCACTGACCTAAAACAGTGTTTTACCGAGGTTATTAGTGTTAAGAATTTATTTTTTTGCATACTTGTAGTTAAAAAAAATTATGGTCATTCACAGTTGTTATACTAATCAGTAAAAAAAAGTTTAGACTGATTTGAAACTAGATCTTCCTTGAGGTAGTCTCATTAGTTGTTATTCTTGAAATCAATTCTTGAAATCATAGTATAACTTAAGAGATTTAGTTCTTGTTACTGTAAACCTACAGCTAGATGAGCAAATCTCTTTCATATAAATGAATGCCTTAGTTTTAACTTGAATACCAGGTAACACTGTCTAATAGTACTGTAAATGTAGTTTTCTGGGAGACATCTAAAACTATATTGCAAGAGAGTTATCAGGCATAATTATTAAGAAATGCTGTATTTTGTTTGGGTTACATCTAGCCTTGTTTTGTCATATGTTGATATAGAAAGTTATTTTTCTTGGGATTCATTAGTCCACATGATACCATGTAGTTTTTTTTTTTTTGTGAAACACAAATAATACTTTGGGATAGGCAAAATGAAGTGTCAGTTAGTCTGAACTTTAAAAGCTGTAGCCTTCCTAACATAAAACATAAGGGAATTTGAAGATTGGTTTAGGCTTAAAAGATTCTTTGGGTATTCATTTTTGTTCTGTAGTAAAAGACAAATAAAAGAAACCTGTGCCTACATCAAGGTTAGACCTGTGCATATGAAGTATTTTTTGAGGGGGGTGGCTGAATTGAGCAGTTTGCTATACTAGCACTTGTTCTAACATATGATCTCAAGAGTCATCTTCATAGTACATACCAGTAAAGATATAATACTCTGTACTGTATTTAAGGTACATATAGGAGAGTGGCTCAGACTTTGCTGAAGTATTGTATTTACAACATTTTTCATTCCTATTTTGAGTATTGATTTTAACAAAGTAATGTAGTTGCCAGCCACTATCAATTGATGGATTATTTTAGAGGTTTTTATATTTTTAATATTGCTATTGAAAATTTTTTAATGTCACTTTTCAGTGTAGTTATATCCCACAATTTGCTGGAAATAAATATTTGTATGTACTTTATGTGCTGTCTTTGGTAAGATGTGTTAATATGTTTGCTTATGTATTTTGCTAAGGTAGACTCACATAATGAAAGACTTGTCAGATTTTTTGTTTTTGTTTTATATTTTTAAATTTTCTAGATTTCAAGTTCTTTATGTTATCAAAGATTTGGTCTCCATTTCAAGAAAGTGCATTTTCGCACTGCACTTGCCATAGAATACATGATATTCAATGTAACAAGAATCATGTAATTTTTTTTGGCAGGAACATTTTACTCACTTCTGTAAAACAAGATCCATATTTACAATGCGTGCAGCACTATTTTTTTTTTCAACTGATATAGGAATTGTTCCAAACAACCTTGCTCCTGTCAGTGTAAAGCTTTCTTAGTAAGGACCAATTTATTTTGCACATCTCCCTTTCTCATGTTTTCCAGGTCCAAGTTGTTTTTGGTGTTTTTCCATTTGCTATATACTATACAACTTTGTTAAAAATCTGGGCATTTCAGTATTGTACTGCAAAATTTATTTCCTGGAAAGGTACATGTTTGAACTTCATTTACCTATGGGAATGGATGTAAAGATGATATGCTGGTTGATAGTTAATTGATTATGATTTTGTTGTAATGATACTAATTCAGATTAGTGAGACTGCTGTGCCTTAAGCCATACTTTTAATCTTTCTGACCTTATTTGGAATGGCAGAGATGGGACTGACCAAAAAAACTAAAGATGTGTGAAAGATATACATAATAATAAGTGAATCTTCTTTTAAGAATATGATAAAGGAGCTACTGAATTTGTTAAAATGATAAGTTCGGTATTAAGATGAACAGAATAAAACGGCTACCAAGCTTGTAGCATCATTAAGAAATTTATCATATGAATGAAGTTGATAATTTTCCATTCAGTATTTCATTATCTTATACCTCATTTCCCAACTCTCGAATCATCTCAGCAATTCGCACATGCATTTATCTGAAGGAAAATGCTGATTGAGCTATGTAATATAAAGTAGCATAAAATGGCCGGTAACATATATATATTTGAATACCCTCATTATAATGTTTCTGGCACTTACTCTCTGTATAATGTTTCCAGTATGTAATCTTTTCTTTCTTGAACAAATGAACCAATACATTTCCCTTGATTTTATGAGTTTTATACTTATTTTTCTTTGTCTGTTGTTCATCTGTTCGTGCATAACCATTAAGTCATGGTTGTTGGAATTCAACATGCTACTGTTTTTGTGTACTTTTTTAAGACCTCGGTCATGGATAGAAGCCCTGGTTGATAATAGGCCTTAGATGAAATATAAATAAAGGCTTGGGAGATGGAGATGTAAGGCAAGAAGAAGAGGGATAATTGAAATGTTTTGGGGGAAGAGGAAAGTCTGCTTTTTAAGGCTAGGTTATTGCTATTAGGAAAAACATGAGAAGGTAAAGAGTTCCAAGACTTGGTAATGTCGAAAAGAAATGGAGATCTCAACAGCCCATCCTCCTGTTGCTTGTTGCCACACAGTGATCATATGATGAAATATGTACTATGCTTAGTATATCTTGGCCTAGCTCGGTCATAAATTTATATCTCCATATCTTCCCTCAGATACTTTTAATATTTGATGAGTGTCACTAAATTCATGCCCTTATTTGTATTATTTGAACTGATTATGCTGAAGTTTTCAGCAGTGAGAAGTAGTATAAAAGACTTACAGTAATGATGTTCTTTGTCTAAATACCACTTCCCATGTTGATTTAGCTGTTGGTGTCAGCTGCAACTTTTTTATTCATTCCTCTTGATATTCATTTTACCTTAGGTTTGTCCCTGGACTGAGCACTGCCTAGCAATTCATCCAGAAGCTAGACAGTTCACTTGAGTTATTAGTACTGAGATATGTTTCATTAGTTTCAACATTTAGTTGCTTTGAGACATCATCACTTTCCCTTTGCCATGTACATATCCTTTTGACATCATATACTTGTACACTTTTACATTTTACAGTATACTTTCTTGTATGAGGTTGTTTGATGATTGCTTCACGTCACCTTACAATTTTATGCACTTATTTTTCGGTATTGTGTGCCTGAGACTGTTTTCTTGTAATTCAATTTCCATCTTTTCGTAAATGTTTTCTTTCTGTCAAAGTACGTACTGTATCAAGACATTGCATTTAAAGGCGCAGGATTATATCCTCATTGTCTACTTAGTTACCCTTGTTATTACTATCTTGTATGTTTTATTTTTCATTTTTTGTATTTAAGTTTTCACTCTTATTAACTATTACTTTCATTGTGTTTATTCTGTATTTCAGGGATTCATACTGGTGCAAAATCATCATTACTGAAAACGTTGACCCTCTGATCTTCATCTAAGGTACAAACTGTTACAAATTGCTTTGATCCACATTGATAATAGATCTTCTTTTGTGCCTTTTATATGAATGTCGTGTTGTCCTAAGATTGTTAAGTATGAAAAATTACTTTTTAGACTTTCCATTTTTGCCATCTGGATTCCATGAAATGCCCTTTTCCTTTACCACACTTGTGACTATTGAACTGCATGTTGTATGTTCTGTAATTATTTAGCAATCTTTCTGGTGTAAAATTTCCATTTCAGATGATGCACATTAGATAAACACAAATGCATATCTTTTACTGAATTGAAATTCAAATACTGATTGTGTGAAATATCCAGCATTAATATTTTCTTTGAATAATCGCAATTCTGTTGAAAAATGAAATGGTTACTGAACTTATTTAAAACTTTTTCTCTCACCAAATTGTTGCTCATGCTAGCAGGTTTTTCATGGACACATGACTTTTAGAAGTATTAATTACAATCCATGTGTGTGATGGTCTGCTTTGCACTTTCTGTGGTGGAAAAGTAAATACCAGGAACAGATTTCATTTAGACATATGCTGCCATATTTTTATTGTTCTTAGTGAGTGTTCTGAATCCTTGTTAGTATTGTGGGTGACAGGCCTAGTTTCTGGTTTCTTGGTTTTCTTTCTTGATTTTTCCTTCTGTATTGTTTGTATTTTTTCAGCCTTCTTGTGAACTTTTTATTTTTCAATTAATGAGTGCAATGTTAGTTTCTTTTTGGTACAAGTTTTTTCTAACCCTTCTGGTTGCTCCTTTTTCATAAAATGATCTTCACTGGTCTTCCCTTTTTGTTCCTATTGTATGTTCCCACTTGTTTGTCGTCGTTCAAATTAAAAATCTGTACCACTTGATATTTTTAGTATTTTTTGTGCAAAGCCCATAAACTGTATGAGGTCATAGAATTATCCCAAACGCCTGAGTAAGGCTTTAAAGATTTCTCGGGTGCTGGTTGTAACTTGACCTTGACGGCCTTTAATGACCCTGGCAGTTCATGTACAGGACTTCTTTCCTGTGTTGCTCTTCTTACATACAGTGAGTGATGACATTATCATTGCTAGTTTAGTGTCTTTTTACTTTCTGTTTCACCTTCCCAAATACTTGAAATCACTAAGCCCTCTGTTTTTCATCCATTTAGAAGCTTGTTGTATTATGTATAAGTGCCCCCCCCCTCGTGTAGTCATTACAACACGCTCTACCCTTGGGTCAGTCTTGCCATTATTCTTTTCACTCGGCTCAATTTTTCATGATTTTCTTGTGCAGTTCTCCCTTTCCTTAACCCTTGACCAATTATATGAGAGTTTCAATAACTTATTAATGGGTATACAATTTTAGTTTTATTAAAACTTATTACCGTTCAATTCTTTATGAGCTAATGGTGATGCTTGATAGTGCTTGTAGATCTCTATTCTTATTTATACTTTAATTAGTTGGTAGTGAATTAATATTGAGCATCGCGATGTGTATGTAATTTTTGGAACTTGTAAGAATGGTGAGCTTGACCATCAATCAAGAAATCCCATCATATAAACTAGTCGGTGTCAGTTGGCTCCCGGCGAAAGCGCTTTACCCCAAGGGAACTGATCTTGCTGCTCTTGTTTCACTGTCTCATACTTGGGTAAACATAAACACAATTGTATATATCGCTTGCAAGTGATACCAGAATGTCTGTACGTACATTTTGTCGACATGGTTACAACTGGTATTATCAATCATGTGTTTCAGCGGGCGCAGTGTTCAGTAAAATAAACATGCTCATCAGCGCAGGAAAGTTTTATCTCCTTCCCATTGTTGAATTGAAATTGAAGCATACAGAACACACGCAGACACGCATTTTATGGAAGAGAGTTCAGATTTCAGAGGTTTGTTCTCAAGAGAGGGGAAAGTTGAGGTATTGATTACGGCATGAAATTTTCGGAGCGAGCACAACTTTGCAGTTGTCGCTTCAAAGATGTTAGGCTGGACTGGGGAAAAAACCTTCAAAACTGGAAAGAGTGCCAGTCGTAGAAATTTCAGTGCACTTATTAATTAACTAAGATATTTTTTGATGGAACATCACCTTTAAGTCTAATGAAACTGCTGAGTTAGAGTGAACAGAGTGAATACTTTAGAAACAGGTGAATCCTCTCAATTTATTCACGGGAAGTTAGACAGGCGAGAATTACGATTGGTATATAAGGCTATTGGGGACCCTTCCATCCTTCAAACTACCCCTGAATCGTGAGGTATGCCTTAAAGAAATGAAAAAATTAGTATTATATGCTTTTTGAATGCTACCATATACGGTCGGTACTAGGGGGCCCCCTATATCGGTCGGGGCCCTACACTGTGTGCAGCGTATAGGGAGGGCCAGCTGAGTATGAGGAAAATATGGTCCCTGATGAACACTCGGAAGTAATTATTGGAAATGTATACTGTATATGGAAGACTGCGGTATAACTCTAAAGAGAATCCGTGTAATGAAAGACCAAGTTTAAAAGTGCAAACATCCTGGGAGCAAAAACATGTCAACACAGCTTGCAGATATTTTACGGGATGCTGACCAGTTAGTAGAAAATTACAGGAATATTTGTTAGATACTTACAGTGTATATGTGATAAGCAGAGTTGATTTGAATATCAAGTTTTCGGGCTGCCTTTTTTGATTGACCAGGTGAGTCTTGGAGGCAGAGAACCTCAAAATAGACGGAAAAGTTGATTACGAGTGTGGTCTGGCCACCGCCGACGAGATGTAGGTTTACCAGGCGTAATTACTGTTCTTTGAGGACGTGACTACACCCGGCTGTCGTCTTATGTGACTTAACACGCTTCCATTTGATGAAGTAAGACATGACTCCATGGTTTCGTTGCTTTTGTTCAATGGATGATATTTATAGGGAAATCATAAGATATATGATTTTTGAATTAGGCCAGTGTGCAAGGAAAATCTTAACACGGTTAAGGTTACTTTGTGATCCTACCAAGGGTTATATGTATTTTTTTTTTTTTTTCATATTTTGAGAAGTTAGCTAAAACTTTCCTGTGTACAAGGAAAATCTTAACACGGTGGTTAAGTTGCTGATCCTGCCAAGGGTTATATGCATTTTTTTTTCTCATTCTGGGAAGTTAGCCAAAACTTTCCTGTGCAGAACCAGACATTAGTGAGTGGGGAGACACTAAAACTGGATCTGATGGTGACTAGTTTAAGTCCGAGCTAAGTTCGACATTTGGATGAGGTTTGAGATCTACAAACCTCATTCAAGTTATTTATGAAGGATGAAAGTTTGTGGTTGTATGACATGGGTTGTTTTATGCTTATGAACTTACTGTTGCCCTCAAGCACAGTAATTTTCTTCATACACGGACATGGACGTTAAGATAAACGAGTTATTCAATCTGTTTTGGTGGTGTATTACACTGAAAATGATTGAGACATTAGTGCCTGAGAATTAGTTGATCGCTGTGTTTAATGATCATTAATTATGATGTGAAACGCTAAGGTAGGTAATTAGAAATAACCTCTTTATTTTTCATACTTGGAAATATACGAGTTTTTATGTATATTGTCGGTACACATTTACAGTCTTAAAGCGTAAATTAACATGAACGCTCCGTCGTCAATATATTGGTTAGCGTAACTGACCGTCGTGCATGCATGGGCCACCTGGACTGTAACCCACATCGGCTCGAATTCTGGTCGCGGCAGCAAGTCCACAGTTCATCGTCCCCGAGGGGTAGTTCGATGAGTACCTGGCATAGGTTAGGGTGTGTGTGTGTGTGTGTGTGTGTGTACATAAGAATAAAGACAAGGTACACATGGTAAGAGACGGACAGTACGAGTGTAAAACTCTCTCCCCTTCACACACAAATAGTAAATCACTTGAGTTGGGCCACTCAGTGAGCACTAGGTAACCACGAAGTGTCAGCTAATATTTTCCTTTTTATTTCTTATTACTTTTTTACGTCTTTTTCCTTGTCGATTGTGGTTACCTCTACAAGGCTTATTTTAGTACAAGAAAAGAATTTGTCCTACATATTGTATATATTAGTTATACTGACATGTAGGTTCTTGTGCTGATTTTAACTTTGCTCTTAGCTTGTCGGGCGCTAAAACCTCCAGGAATTTATGTCAAGTGCTGGGAGAGAGTTTTGCAGCGTCATATCACTGTAAAAGAGTATGTAGAATACAAGTATATTGAAGTCAGCTGTACTGTAATGTTTTACAGGGTTCGCGTTAGATTTTAGTGTTTACTTGATTGCTTTTAGTTTGTGTGTTAATGCAACATACATATAAACTGCTAACTGTCTCGTTTAAAGGCTGTTCATTTGAGATCATGGCTACTTTTATCACCTAGAAATGATCATCTGCCGGTGGGTGGTAAAATAAATTTTTAACATGTCGCAAGAGCTTTACATAATTACACTTTCTTCCGCTATGTCCATGGAGATCTACAGATGTTCTAATCTCATGAACTATAAATATTGCTGTATTGTACTCTGACATGACAGTGCATCGTTGTCTCGTGCGGCCTCGTCAACCCCACCACACATGGCCACCTCTCTGCCACGCGTCAGCTGCGTCCACCACACATGGCTTGTCGCTCCCACCCGCGCATCACCCGTCTGTCTCATCGCCCACCACTCTTACATGCCCACGCATAGTTGAGAACCCTTTGGGTAGTAGTACCTGACCCATGTTCGTCTTGCATCTTTACCTGAACAATCCATCATGCATTTTCGCCTCCACCCACGCCCTTCACCCTACAGAGTACACTAGCTTATAGGACTATGAATGTACACGTACATGTTTCAATCAGTCTAAGACGTGATGTATAAGACGACTTGGTGCCCAGGTCTGTGATTGTCATGGTATACTGATCAGTACTATGTCATTAAATTCTTAAAATCTTTAATGCCGAACTTGAAGTTAGAAACTTTAAACATGGTACAGGTTTGCCAGCCTTGTCTGCGTTGGTGCGACATCGACAGAGTTAGGTCAAGATCATGAGGTCAGCTGCATTGCCTTAGGGTAAGACTTGCCTTAATCATCGTAACTGATTATACAAGTATGGTGTGCATTAATGGCATGAGAACCATAGCTCAGGTCTACACCTTATATGTGGTGCATACCACTGGTGGTGTGAAAACCACTGCTCCTAGTTCACACTATGCGGGTGGAACTTGTAAAATTCCAATGATGTTACTTGGTTTCTGTGACCCTGTGCCAAAAGCAGCTTTCTTGTATTCGTAAACACCTGTCGAACATTCTAGTGCTTGGCTGTATGTTAGCTTTAAGGTAAGAATTTAAGAAGGGAAAGATAAATTTCGATTTTTTTCAGTTGAGAGGTCAGCATAAGGTTCGATCTTAGACTGAAGCTATGTTAATGTTTTCATACAGATCACGAGTGCATCGTGCTGTCATATTACATCCCCGATTAAGATAGAAAAAGGAATTACGGTTTTTGTCCGCATTTTGCCAACGCTCGGTAATAAGATTCGCATTCTCGCATGTTAGTAACAAGATTTTTTTTTCAATATATTGACTACGTAAAATTAGCTAACATGCAACTTGATGGACTTACCTACTGTGCAATATCTTGTTAGGAGAAAATATAAGTTCCCTGAAGTTTGGTAAGAGTTCTCCCAGTAATTGAACGAACAGCACTCCTTGCAAAAGTGTCTTTCTGTAGAATGTGATGGCCTCGAATGCGAAAACAGTTTTGATTGGAGTTGTATTGTAGTACATCAAAAAGTTCCACTCTGAAGGTTATCAGAAGTTCTATTTTTCAGTGATGTCTTCTTTGCGTTAATAGTTCCGGGAACTTCACTTTTTGTTCCGCTGCCCGAATAACACATATGTCGTCACCCTTGCGCTCTGTCTGGGTGTTTGTTTCGACCCATTGTTAGAGACCCAAGAACAAAAATACGTAAAAACTTCGTGCTTACACCACAGGCACTCCTTGTGGTGACGAGCTGATTAAATTCTGCTGCACGGAATCGTATGGATTTTCGTATGCACGTACTGTTCAGGTAGGAGTGCTGAAGGAAGGGAAGTTAGAATTTTTAGCATACATATATTAGAGAGAGAAATATGGTTTTTTTTTAAGACATTTTCTGTTGCCTTATCTTAAACTCGCGGCAGGACTTCTGGCAACGCAAAGCGCTTTTCATTTACGTGAAACTTTTGACATTAATTTTTGGCGTTTTTGCATTGTTTAACTTCTTTTTTTTTTTTTTCAGGTACCCGTGCATAATCACAGGGGCGCCAGTGTAAGAAAATAGGCACGAGGAGAGTTAGGTTAGACTATTTCTAGTATCGGTACTATCGTGGCTTGGACCAGTCCAATATAATCCCAGATAAACCTAACTCGGTCTAAAGTATGCAAAGAGTAAACTTGTAGAATACACCTAAGAAGAAGTTAGTTTTGTATTTTTGATAACGCGCATTATATACAAGCCTTAGCTATATTATTAGTAGGTATTTTCCATGCTGATTGAACATTTTGTGCGAAAAAGGCTCGCTGGGCATAGATCATTGTTAACAGATTTGGATCCAAGGTATACTGGAGCCTAGCTCTGTTAATTGGATTGCTGGCATACGAGAGCCAAATATTTCCATCTTTGGGAGTATTGTATTGTCTGGACTGACGTGTACTTGATTTATATTCACTCGTTCAGGGAGACTTTTTCCATACACATATTTCCTTGTAATAATCTTTGAAAATTTGTATGTCTATCCTCTTGATTGTGTGTGTTACTTAATGGACGTTTAATGGAAATTAGGCTAGGATACACTGGACAGTGTTGAAGAGATCTTGATATTTTCAGTGTATACACTTCTCTCATGATGTGATAGTTTCAGAACATATTAAACCGTTGCGCACGATGTGCATGAGACATTTAAGTGTCACTTAAGAAGCAGGAAACGTGTGGAAATTCATCACTAACCTGAACCTTGAATTATGTCACATGACAAGAACATAAAAGCGGTTTGCCTGGTCGTGGATAACGTTCGGGGGTCACTGTTTAGGAGTATGTATGTCTATATTACATAAATAAAGTGGAAGTAGTTTGTCACAGATGCCTTATGAACTTGATTCACTTGGTTAGTGGCTGATTTGGAAAACCGTTGTGTACTGAAGAAACTGCGTCGTGTGTTGATGGTCATAAACTGTCGTAACAATGGCTTCATAACTTTTGCTTGTTCATTAATCTCGGCTGAGATTATAAGAGCCTCTTGCTGGATGATACCGAGGAGGAGACTCTACATGTTAGCAGTACTAGAAAATTACTTATTTGAAATTGACTTAAGATTTGTAAAGTTTTAAGAGAGGTCCTCCTATGTGTGTACATGCATGCTAGACAGGATATGTCACAGTATGTGGGAGCTTATTTTATCTTACGTAAATGATAACACAGTGGTAGGGATTATACTTTTATCTTACCTTGCTGGTCGATATTTCCCAACCCTTCTAATACTGTTAATCTGGGTGAGTGGCGTTATCACTTGCAGTTTGTTCACTGCTCTTATCGGGCCTCATGTCTTTTTTCTTCCAGCGGTGTTTTGTTGAATATGTATATGCTTTTTCTTCTGTTACTGATATATATATATATATATATATATATATATATATATATATATATATATATATATATATATATATATATATGACATGTTCCAAGCGAGGTATCGCGAGGTATTCGCTCACATCGGTTCTCTATGTTATGTATAATGCAACGAAACCACAGTCCCCTATCATCCAGGCACTAGAGTTCTTTCCATGGTTTTCTCGGCTGCATCATATTCCCTGGTTCAGTCCATTGACAGCGCGCCTACTCCTGTATACCATATCTCTCCAGCTCACTTTATCCCTTGTACGCCTTTCGCTCTCCTGTATTGTATGTAAGTTGTGCTTTCATGTCAGGATTGCTGGTCTCCCAGTCCCATCAAAACTGATTTAATGGGCTAGATTAAACATCCCTGGCATACTTTATACAAGTCTTCACAATGATTTTTATCTTAATCTTCAATAATACCATATGTTTTACCTGACAGCTGAAACCTGTCTCTTTGTCCAAAATGATTTTCACCCCAAAAACACCGTCTATTTTCTTTCCCTTTTATGGCCTGGCTTAGTTGAAGGGTTTTGTATGTGCCCGGAGTTCAGGTAGGAAAAAAAGAATGCAGCCTTGTTTTTTAGTATCTGAAAGAAAAGAAGAATAGACTAGCTGTACACCAGAGAATGCAGTATCTTGTTTCATCCCTCCCCCATATTTGAGACTGTCTTTAAGCCTTAGAAATTATCATATTACACACTGTCCCCTCGTGCATATATTTCATATCGTATTTTAATCATATCTTTACCCCTTGAGCGCGACGTAACGACCCTTGGGTATTTTATGGTCCAGGTCAAAGGTCATGCCATTAAAACCGAAGGGCTGTACCGTTGTGCAGAAGAGGTTAGGTTGAAAATTCCCAAATGGTGATGATTTTGGACACGTATTGTCCATCCCGAACACACACACACACACACACACACACACACACACACACATGGTCCATATACAAGGTCTTAGATGGGGCAGCGCCAATATAAAACTCTCTCCCCGTAACACACAAATAGTAATCATGCACACTAATACATATACCTCGCCGTATGACATACCTCTTCTTTTAAACCTTCAGATTATAAATTTTCTTTTTATTTTTTCAGCGACATCCCTCTTCCGCGTGGTGACTTCTACTAACTTCAGGAAGGACACAGCAGTTAAGCATGTGAGTAGAGTCTACTGTCATGATTTATGTGTAGATGCATTGACCAGCGCCACACGGACGCCACGTCTAAGAGAGCGGCCGCGGTGAAGATTTGCTTGTTATGAAGTGAAAGTTGTGAGGATTGTGTGATGCCACTGAGCCAGAACAATGAATGTTTAGGGTGTTTGATGGTGTTGACGTGGTGGCTCCGGCGCTGGCCCTAATTCCTGCAACTTCACTCTGCACTACACCAGCCCCTTGCCCTCCATTCGTACATTGTCCTCCACCCCTTCACATTGCGCTCCACTCCTTCACACTGGCCTCCACTCTTTCAAACTGTCCTCTACCTCTTCACTACCCACCACACCTTCACACTGCTTCCCACTTCTCTTACAGCCCTCCACACTATATATGGTGTGCCCAAGCACCCATCACGTGGCTTTAATAACGATGCCATGGAAGCATCCAAATGGGCTGCATGATTTATCTTCGTGGACACAAGAAGTGTCGTTTTTTATATATTTATAATAGTGAATCGTGAGGTTTTAGCATTGAATGGTATATATATATTTATCACTGATTAACACACAGGTAAGGTAGATATCCTGTTCTTGTGTGTGTGTGTGTGTGTGTGTGTGTGTGTGTGTGTGTGTGTGTGTGTGTTTGGTTGTATACTCATATTTCTTCATTTGTATTTTGTGTGAGAAGGTAATGACGGTTGCAGATGGCCTACAATGTAACTTTCAGAAACATCATAGATAAACAAAGTTATGTACACTGAAAATTCGCATGAATCTGTAGGTGATGTGTTTGTGGTCAGGTATTGACCTCTTTCCCCTTGGGACTGTTGACCGTGGTCTGGTCATACATGGTTCTATCCTAGCACGTTGTTCTGTAGGAAGGGAAATAAGCCATTATTAAGCCTCGTCACCGATATGTAAGGATGAAGTGCCCTCTCCGATACCAGGGGAACTTGTAGTTCGAATCTTGCTGTATTTTCCCGTTGCATGTCGTCGATCATGTCCCGGCAGGATGGCGTCTCAGAATCGCACGGATGGTTTTCAAGAATCTCTTATATTTACGTGAGTTGTCAGGTGGCCAGGTTTTCACCCACCCCCAACCGCGTAACACACACACACACACACACACACACACACACACACACACATTGCACCACGCACCACCAACATTCCTCAGGCGACGCTGGGACTTCTGTGGTCTCTAGCTCTTCACTTCCTCAGTTTCTGTCTGTCTCTCTCTCTCTCTCTCTCTCTCTCTCTCTCTCTCTCTCTCTCTCTCTCTCTCTAGCATAGTACAACAGCGTTTCCTGGTTTACTGCCCCAGAGTACCTTGAGCTGCACTCACAAGGGTTTTTTATATCAAGGCCCCTCGTCGCCTACTCAGTCCTCACGATTTACGTACCGTCGGAGCAGGTGGTTCTTGTCCTCCCGCCGCTCATCTCGCAGCTTCTTGATGCCTCGACTTTCCCTGCGTTTTCATCGCTTGTTTCGCTTTTTTTTTTTTTGTGGGTGCATTGTAAGTTATAATGTCGATTTTTTGCACACACACACACACACACACACACACACACACACACACACACACACAACACAATACAACACACTTCCGTGATATACTGACCATGAGTCCGCATGGACCCTGCATGGATTCGAACCGTCGTTGCGGCATTGTACCCACAGCCAGTCTCACCTGCTCATCCATGCTCTGCTCCGAGCTGGCCGATATGTTGGTACCTGACTTGGCTTGTGTGTATAAATATATATGTTTAAAGGTAAATTGTAAGAAAATATGGTTCATATATCAAAAGTTAAGAGACGGAGGAACACAAATATAAAAATCACGCGCGCGCGACATTGCATCACCCATCTCAACTGCCAGAGCATCTCCAGATCATCGTTTTCTTTTACATGACTGTACTTTTAGCTAGTTGTCCACTGTCATCTTCACTGACGGCGTCATTCCCAGGAAGGTGGCGTTCTATCGCGGAGCCTACCGTTCCTCCCGGGCTGGAAGTGGTCGCTTTGCCAGGCATCAGAACATTGTCGTGGGAGTTCTTCCATATATGCCTCTGGTCATTGTATTGAACCACGCTCTAATTGGCCGGCTGTTTTGCTCATATAGCCTGACGGGTGAGAGGAAAGATACTCTTGAGCTGAAAGGCATCACTATATATATATATATATATATATATATATATATATATATATATACATACATACATACATACATACATACATACATACATACATACATACATACACACACACACACACACACACACACACACACACACACACACACACACGATTATAGTTATTTACATAATCATGGGAACGGATTCTGGATTTGTCTTTGCGTGACAGCTGTTCCTGTCTCATGGGACCCCCTGGAGCCCACCTGGGTCCGCATACTGTTACCGTCCGTACTCCTTATGCTAGCCTCCACCTGTCCCCTGCTGTATGCGCTTCAGTTGCTCAGCCCTTGAGGCACGCTGTTGATTTAGACGAACACACCATTATTAATCAGATGATAATCACGTCACAGGGGCTTCCCCTGTCGGAAATAGAAGATAGACAGTCGTGGTGAGAGTGCGCTACCGTGCTGGGTTCAAGCTCCTCGGGTGACACGGCGCAACCCCATGAGTTCGATGACAACCCTCGAGTACGATGGGTAGTCATCGCACTCTAGGGCACACGTTTTGGCAGTTAAGGGGTTTAAGTCGTCGTAATCAAGGTCTTAAGTCGTACCCCTAGGGTTAAGGCGCACGCGCGTAGGGAACGTATGCTCGCTCTGTACCCATTTTAAAAGCTGTAAAGAGAGCATTCAGTTGCGTACCTTGCCCACTCGTGTATATTTCGGTTCACTTACTCACGCGTCCTTCATAGTTTTATCAACCGCCGCATTCTCTCTCTCTCTCTCTCTCTCTCTCTCTCTCTCTCTCTCTCTCTCTCTCTCTCTCTCTCTCTCTCTAGTGACAGAACCTACCTCAATAATGCTCAGGTTGTCACCCCCTTCCCTTTGGTGAATGCCTCACGTACCTCATCATCGAGATTCATTTAATCCATTTTGCTCGATCGATGACAGGCCCCGCTCTGTGCTAAAACGACATAATCCCCATTATTTACCATTATTTTTCTCGTGGTATGTTTTTCTTCGGTATCATACAGCAGAACGGTCATGAGCCTGGTGTTCTCACGCGACGTACGAGTGCCTCACGATGTTGCCAAGTGCGATTTCGCTTTTCATATGTAGCGTGTCTCGCCCACAACCCCATTCACGTACGCTCTTGTCTTTCTCATATGCATGATTGAGCTTCTTACCCTTTCGTGATCATAGTCTCTTTCATAAACCTATATATATATATATATATATATATATATATATATATATATATATATATATATATATATATATATATATTCGTTAGGGTAGGAAAGAAAGTACGAGAATATCTTTATGGATTTAGAGTGAGGGAACATCCATCCATATGGTAAGTAATGTGGAGAGGTAAGAAGCACGTAAGGCCCTTAGATTTGCAGGGGGGAATTTCGCTGATGGATGGACGGGACTTTGCACGACTGGTGCTGAGAGTGAGTTGGATTGTGAGGTCTCATGTTATCCTTCCATCATCAGATTTCAAGTCTCTCTCTCTCTCTCTCTCTCTCTCTCTCTCTCTCTCTCTCTCTCTCTCTCTCTCTCTCTCTCTCTCTCTCTCTCTCTCTCACTCAATCAGTCTGTTGATCTTCCCCCAACAGTTTTATGGTCTTCCTTCAACAGTCTTATGGTCTTCTTTCAGCAGTCACGATCTCCTTCCTTCAGCAGTGTTATGGTCTTCCTTCAGCAGTGTCATGGTCTTCCTTCCTTCAGCAGTGTTATGGTCTTCCTTCTATATAGTTTATCAGGTTCACTTGAGGGCGACGTCACGACTCATGGTTATGATGATGCCAAAGCTCTCGGACCTACCCGGTCGTGTTGTCGTGTTTGAAGGTCGCACCGGAGTGTTCAGATGAGTGAATGATGATATTTACATTATATCTGATTATTTTTTTCATTCCCCTTTCTGTTCTGGGTTAATGTTGATAGAAAATTAAAAGTTTTTAACTGCACAGTTTTTCTAGATGAACGTTTAACTAAACGTGTTCGTGTGTTGTTTTTTAAACCCACTGATAATGACAGAGAATGGAAGTTGGTTGCCGCCACGCTGCTCCTGTCACTCTCTCAGACAATGGCGATTTTCTCCCTGACGTAGCCAGAGTCGAGTGTGATGGAGGCGCCTATTAATACACAGCAGTTTGAGTTAGCTGGGGGCTTGTGAGTCGTGCGACGCGGCGGTGGTGGTAGTGGTGGCGTCGCTGGCTTGTAACTGGCGTACGGAGACAACTTCAGCCAAGTCATGTGTTCTCCTGAGCCCGAGGGCTGGCTTCATGAGGAGCACCACGACCGCACGACCCCCTGGGGTGTGATGGCCTGGTTTCTCTGACCATAGCATTAAGGGTTAGGTTAGAGGTCACCGTCGTCATTATACTCGCGGCTCGTACCGTCGTGCTTGAGGGATGAAGAGGTCGTGCACTTGTATACAGTGCACGACCTCTTCTCTGTCTCGTTATCATCTCACTTTTGTGATTCTTAATGACCCTGGCAGTACGGAGGCCTTAAACCCCCCCGCCCTCCCCCTCCTCTCCCAATTTGAAACAACAACTAACGAACAAGGTTTGTATGCTTGTGTGGCAGGAGAAAGATGAAGGCTGTGGTGAGTGGTGTTGAAGGGGCGCCTTATGGTAGAATCACAGGCGTGTGTTGTGTGTGTTACGTCGTAGTACAGATGACATCCGCCCCGGAAGGTCTTGAAGCGATGCGGAAACAGATTTTGAGATATCTTTTGCGTCTGTGCATCACAGGCGAATCACGTCCACAACATGTTATACAGCAAGTCATTGGCCCACGACGTGTTTTGAGGAACAGTCTGTGAAGATTTAATTATTTTGTTTCCTCGGATTATCTCTTGTAACACTTGTGTATTTGCCTCAGTTACATGGAGGAAAATAAGTGTGGAATAATGGTCTCTGTAAAATGCGAGTTAGTCTGTTCTATTATTATCAGACGTATAACATTCAAGTCATTCGTGTCAATCGGGTTGTGGTTGGTTTACAGAGGCGTTTATTGCTTGTGGTGCATTTTCTACTGTTACTCCTCATCCTCTCACGATTTTGGATAATATAGCTGCTTGAACGTCAGCTGATTCTGGTTTTGAATGTCTGCTCAGCCATTCTGGTTGTGTCAGGAGAGAAGCGATATGTAATCCGGTGGTGTGGCCAAGTGTTGGTGACCAGGTGATGGGAGTGTGTCGCACGTTGACCAAGACCACCACACCGGTGGAGAGGCAAGCTGGCCCGTTGTGGGTCATCGTGGTTTGTGGTAGAGTGCGCCGCGCCTCCCGTCCCCAGCCTTGAAACCCGACTTTTAACTCCGGACTGGGGTTTGGCTGGCACACGCGATTTTCCCCCGAGCGCGACTGTGCACGACCCGTAAGTACGATGGGACGATCCTTGGAGTACCGAAGATACGACCTTTTAGGTGTGGTGGTCTGATCCCTGACCTCGTCTTTCAGGGTCAAGTCAAAGGCCAGGCCATTTTCTTTTTTTTTTTTCCCACCAAGTGACTCGTACCGTTGTGTTCGAGGGTTGTACCGTCGTGCTCGTCAGTCGTAACTCCGTGCTCAGAAAGCAGTGCTGTTTGTGTTTCTTCGTAACGGATGTGGCGCACGTACGACAGCTTCCATCATGTAGTGGTGAGTGGGACAATTTGTAGCTTCGTTTCTCCAAGTGTCATCTTTGTTGTAGTTTTGCCAGAGAGCCATAAGCCACTTGAGCTTTGAAGTACATCGGACAACACTAGACCAAAGGTGAGAGATAAACCAATTGTATATTGATAGAAACGTGTGTGTGTGTGTGTGTGTGTGTGTGTGTGTGTGTGTGTGTGTGTGTGTGTGCTCGCACGCGTGTGTGGGTATTGAAATGTGTACATAGTCCCTTGTAAACCACTTTTGTAATCCAGACGACGTGACAGAGAAACATAATGTATATGACTATGGGTTACAAATTTAGGACTTCAAGGGACAAGGAATGTCACATATGGATATAGGGAGGTCCTTAACGTAATATACATATATATTCCATTATACCAAATTCTTAGTGAGGTAAAAAAGAAAGTACGAGTAAGTAACTGGATAACTGATAGATTTCTCAGTTGATTTGTGCGTGATTAAATAAACATGTAAGATGGTAATGGCAACGGTGGTGATGCTCACGAAACTTAACCCTGTAAACGTCGGAGTTTTGGGTCGTTGGCAGGGAGTGTGAGGTCGCGTCCTGCATCGTCGGAAGATGGCGTAGGCCATAGCGGGGACCTGGGAAGCCGAGCGTGACCTGCCTCAGGTGTTCCAGGCTGTTGAACCTAACTGTCAGGGCCGTTCACGGTGTTATCCCCTCCCGGCCGCACTCACCATGATGATTTGAGCCACTTGTGTTACGACCCCTTGACAACACTTACTCTCTGACTTGAGCTTATCCTGTGTGTGTGTGTGTGTGTGTTTGTGCGTGCGTGTGTGATCACATTGTGCGATACGGGGAGAGAGTTTTACGCTCGTGTTGCCCCGTGCGTGTGTGTGTGATGTTTGTGATTACTTAATAGACCATCTGCTCTATAGAGGAGAGAGAGTTGTTCACTCGCTGGGCTCCGTCGTAACCTCTCTTCTGCCATACAGTATCATGAAACTTTGTAGTGCTCTTGACATTTACTGTTACGCTACGTGGTTTGTTCCATTTGTGCACCATTACGTTACTGTAGGAGGAATTCCTCGTGTGACTCTGCTCAGTTTCTTGTGTTCTCTGGCTGATGCGTCCCTCCCTCTCGACATGTCTGTGTTTCCTCTTCTTTTTGTGCGACATAGGCACACGTCTTTGGCTGCTGTTTCTCTCTCTCTCTCTCTCTCTCTCTCTCTCTCTCTCTCTCTCTGGCTGGGCTCTTATTCGCCTGGTGGTTCCTCGTCGCCAGCCATTGAGCCTTATCTAGCAAATCTCAACCTCGCAGGGAGTGACCACCCTCGTGACGTTGTTAAGTGGTTCAGGTCTATCTCGTGATTTATTACATCTTTTTTTTTTTTATTTTTATTCGAGTAACCGAAGGCGGTGGTTTGACAATGACCACCACATTTGATCTCGTGAGCAGCTCCTCTGGTGACACGCTAGGCACCATGTCAACCTTATTGTGCCTGTCACACGTAGTAGATTCTGATGATGTGTTGAATGGCAGATGATAGGAGTGACTTGGCCCTCACTTAGCCGTCTTCTCATCTTCACATTTGTTCGAGTGGAATTCTGCGAACTGTGTTTTAGACTAGTGGTAACGCTTGTCTCCCTCTGTCTCAAATTTGAGGTTGTGGCAGTGCTGAATACTCCATATGTCTGTCATGGAAGCAAACTCCTCCCCGTAAACAAATCCAGAGACATCAATCCTGTCACGTTATTTACGTACCTCAGGAACAGTGATGACCCCAAGACTGAACCTTACAGAACTCCATTGGTTATTTGAACCTTGACGGTGGTGGGTGTATCAGACATACGTCCTGTGGGTGTGATTTGTACTCGTTCTTATGAAGTCTTGAGATCATTTCGTAAAGTACCGTCGTGTGTCTTGCTTTGTTTCACTCTGGTGAGTTGCTGCCACATCCTGCACATTGTGTACGTCCTCCAGCATGTTCTTGGATTTATGGACCATTGACTGGTGGATCATTGTTGCGCAAGTGCAAAAAAAAGGGACCGGGATTAATGTGTACAAGTTGGAGGTAGGGATCAGCGGACGGCGAAAAGTGCTCCTGTCATACAGTACGTTCTGACACAGTTAGATGAGATGCAGAAAATCGTCACTGTAACCTCATATTTCTCCACCACAGTTTATGATCATGTTTCCATCGTGTTCTGTTTTTCACAGGGGTCATCGGCTGTTTATACACACACACACACACACACACGCACACACACACACACACACACACACACAAGGTAAAGCTAACCTTCCATGGTCGTTGGTGACGATCGGTGAGCACTGAGGGATGTGACTGTAGTTCCCACGCGGAAGTTCAAGAGTCCGCAAGCCCGTTACGGGAGTTAAATGTTCGTGAGACTTTGCTTTCCTGAGTCGGGTTGGGGACCAGAGTTAACGGGTGGGTTTTTGTGTTGGTGTCGGGCCAGAGTACCGGCCGTGATGGTGTCTGGCTGGTGGCTGGGTGGTGGTGGGTTGAGATGGCACTGGATGACCTTGGAGGAACCCGCACCCAACCCTCTCACTCCACACCCACACCTTGGCTTCTTTAACCCTTTGATCACTGTGGTGCGACCAGCGAGCACGGCGTTGCGGCCCTTAGTGCACGATGGCGCACGGCCTCCGTGCACGAAAGTACGACTCGGTCACGACGGTACCACCCTTGATCACGATGGTAGAGTGGTCTTTAGGACGACAGTACGGTCCTTATGTATAATGGCCAGGTCTTGAGGGTCAGATCAAGGGCCAGGCCATTATACCCAAGGGTCTTAACCGTCCTGTTCCAGGGCCGTGTCGTCGTCATCCTCCATGGGGGAAGTGTTGTATTACCATGGTTATGGTCTCTTGTTTTTTTTTGTTTCCTTCCACTTTATGACGTAAGATGTTATGCTGTTTAGAATTATCCTGCAGTTAGTGCCGACGTGTGGTCGACCTTGACCTTTTCCTCTGTATAATGAATGTGTGGTCCTCTCCGGGCATGTGGAGTTCAGCTCCAAGTGGTCGCGTTGTGCAACGCTGCAGAGGAAAATGTACAGTCAGTACAGCCCACGCCAGGGCAGGCATTTGCACAGAGCCCAGCAAGTGTGGGGCGGACGGGCTCGGGGGAGGGTTCAGGTCGAGAGGTGAGAGTGTTGGAGGTCTGGGTGTGCCGGAGTGGGGCCTACTGGGGGTCAGGGAGTGTCAAGGTGGGGCAGTGCGAGGGTTTGGGGAATTGAGGAGGTCTTGGGTGCTGAAAGGGCAGGTAGTTTTTTGTTTTAGAAGGGTTGCCTGGTAGGGTTGCTCGGGAGTCATGAGATGTGGGTGAAGGGGGGGATGAATGGACACCAGACGAAAAGATTGATGTATGGAAGAGTTTGACAACACTGTTAAGGATGACATTAAGGCCAGAGAGAGGGTGAAGGTGATTTTTTTTTTTAGAAGAATGTGTGTGTGTGTGTGGAATGAGAATGGTGAGGTGGCGGGTGTGATGGTGAAAGGCTAGGTGTGTGTGTGTGTGTGTGTGTGTGTGTGTGTGTGTGGTGACGAGCCTCTCGCCTTACGGCCACAAGCTACAGCAGACGTCGGCTCTCATTTCTTATGGCAGTAACTCCCCGCGTGTGAGGACGTCACAACCCCAACAGCTTCGCCTCTCGCCCTGAAGCGGTCACCTGCCTCTGGAAACCGCACCAATATAAGGACTCCGTTGCACTCCCTGGGATTTCATGACAGACGACACTGTCTCCCCCTTACCCGAACCCCGGGTATCATTCTGACGATTGGAGTGGGGCTCCACCCCTCCAGGTGCCCTGCATGACCTACCACAGTCTTCATAGGTATATGCCCCAGCATGTCATGGAAAAGGGCAGCAGTAAGGAGGAGGTAACAGAAGGTGTTGTCAGGGTGAACGCACCGCGCGCCGCGGCAGTGGAAACCACAATGGAGGAATTCTTCTCATCCCCTCAAGTGTTGGCGGAGTACCAAGCAAGTCATCCGTCACTGGGAACTAGTTCAGCGGGTTTGGAGCAAGACGTCGGGACGCGATGCCTGGAGGCCTTTACCGACGACGACTAGGCCTCTTAAGAGTTACATGAAGGTCATGACTGATCCGCTGGAAGAGTTTAAAACCATGATCACGACGGTACGACCCTCGGAGCACGATGGCACGCCCTTGGTGACGAAGGTACGACCCTCGGAGCACGATGGCACGCCCTTGGTGACGAAGGTACGACCCTCGGAGCACGATGGCACGTCCTTGGTGACTGAGGTGCGACCCTCGAGCACGATGGCACGTCCTTAATGGCGAAGGTACGACCCTCGAGCACGACGGCACGTCCTTGGTGACGAAGGTACGACCCTCGAGCACGATGTTACAGCCTTAATCACTACGGTACGACCCTCGGAGCACGATGGCACGCCCTTGGTGACGAAGTTACGACCCTCGGAGCACATTGGCACGCCCTTGGTGACTAAGGTACGACCCTCGAGCACGATGGCACGTCCTTGGTGACGAAGATACGACCCTCGAGCACGACGTTACAGCCTTGATCACGACGGTACGACCCTCGGAGCACGATGGCACAACCCATGAGCATAACGGCGTCATACCCGAGGGTCTGCTGCTGTGTTCAAGGGGTTGAGGACGATGGTGGTTTGTTTAGAAAAATAAAGTGGTTGGACAGTATACTCTGAAATACACTTTTTTTTTTTTTTGACGGCAACGCGTACGTTCGACTCGTTAATAGTTAAGGAACTGTTGGAAAAACCAACACGATGACAATTTCCCTCGCTGGGAACAGTGGCGTCGGAGTTGATGTGATCGGGGTGCTCTTGATGATGTGTGCTTTTTGGAAGCTTTTAGGTTGACATGTCCACTCGAAACGTTGAGGCTGACGGCTGTTACCCGGATGGGTAGGAGTGACTCGGCTGGAACGCTGACGATGACGTAAAGTTGCTAAGGATGACGTATGAAGTTACGGGTAACGTATGTACTGTTGAAGCTGACGTATATAGTGTTCAAGGGTGACGTATGCAGTGTTCAGGGTGACATACGAAGTGTTGAGGACGAGATATCCGGTTGAGGCATTATTCCGTATGTTAAAGAAGTCTTGAAAAACTGACTGATTTGATGGTAGAAAACGCTGAAGACATGTGAGTGGTTTTGTCAGATCTGAAGGACATGTGGCCGATAGGCGAAGTGAAGTGACCCAAGGTTGATGAGGCAGGTAGGTAGAGGCACAGTTGGGTAGAGTACAGGTGGCTTGTGTGGGGAGGAGAGCGGAGTGAGGTGAGTGGGAGAGCGAAAAATAAAGGGTGGGGGGAGAGAGCGGGACGGGGATGAGGAGGGAGGAAATAGAGCGGGCGGGGAAGGAAGGAGGGAGATGAGCTGGGCGGGGAGGGAGGAGGATCACCTCCAGGGACGCGAGAGGATAACCTCCTGTGGCGGGGGGGGAGGGGATAGCTGTGTGGGCAGGGAGGACAGCATGTAAGACAAAAAAAATGGTAAGTAATTGTTCAAGTTTGTGGTGAGAGAGGGAGTATGATTCCTCGTGAGGGAGGTGAACGCACGTGGTCACACTTGCGGTTGGCTGGTGTGTTCCGCGGGGCCTCAAGGCCTCGGTGGGGTTTGGCGATATTTTACATCAGAGTAATTTACTGGATGACGGTATATTAGGTTCGCGCCAGCGCTTTTATCGGGAAATCTGGATATATGTCGCTCTCAGATGTTATTAATTGTGTTGTTTACTCATCCCTGCCCTCGCATGAATGAAACAAATTGTAGGTAAGCACTTCCAGTTGATGTGAACTTGGCAGTGAAAATATGTTTATGGTTGAAGGCTGCTGAGCTTGTTGCTACGTTGGATTGCACGCCAGCGATCGAGGCGGAAAGGTGCGTGCGTCTGGTATTTGGTGTCATATGAACCAACCAGCTTCGGTTTCTGATCTGCTTTTTTTCAGGACTCTCTCCTCTGTAGGTAGAGCGGGAGGGTGGTGGTACTTAACAGACCAGGGGTGGTGTGAGAGGCCTGGGTACTCCTTACCTGTTGGATCTTGGTGGAGATTGTGGGTTACGGCCGTGAGTCGCAAGGGAGCGAAAGGTCAGGGATCACAGGCCGCTCTTCCTCACTGTGGCCTCCGACACTTTTACTTTAATGGTATTCACCAGCGGGCTCTGACCTCGTTTGTAATTTAACTTATGTATTGTTTAAAAAAAAAAAAAAAGAAAAAAATGTCCACAATGATGTTTTAAATCTCGTTATATCCGTGTTGTTCATGAACAACACGTACTAATGAATTTACGTTGCGCACTGAAAATGCTTAAGTGGAACCGTTCATCAAAGAGATTCTTTGTACTGAAGTATAGGAAACGGAAGTAGTTGGTCTAAGAATACCGACATATGACAACATTCGCCAGCTTTTTGTTGTTTTTTTACTTTATGATTGTTTAACGCCTTTTGTAGTCACCTGAAGAGAGCGGTGTATTGATGAATCTACAGAGTAGACAGATAAGTGAATAGGAACAGAGCTTGGCCAATAGCGGTAAATGTTTTGAGTGGAAGGATAGCTGTGTAAGAAAGAAAATAAGGTTACTCTAGGATTGTAAAAGGTTTGGCTAATGACCAGCTGAAGGACAAAAGTTTATACTGTGATTTCTTTGTGACTCGTGACAACACTTGTATGGAATCTTACTAATTCTCCTTTGATTAATTGTATTGCGCCCCAATTGAATCTTTTTATCTAAAATGGATCCGGTATTACACTTGATTTTTTTTCTGATTGAACAACGTATAGTAAGTGTAGTCAGCATTCCTCATAATCTTTCTCTTGTTTTCCTCCCGTGTCAGACATTTTTGATATGAAAACATCCACTCTAGCTTCTCTGAACCAGACAGTTCGTTTATTTTTTGTCCTTTCTTTTGAGGCTGCTACGCCGTGAGTTCAGTATATGCCCTTCAAAACCCAGCAACACTGCCACTGTTTTACCTGAAAGTTAGTGCTGAAACCCCTCCACGTATTGAATATGCTTTATCCTAACGAGACTGTTAGCATTACGAACCAGAACACTTTGCAGTACTGTTGTGAAGGTTAGGCTGGATGTATGTTTGATTTTAGTGAGGCTGGTGTTTGACTGTTAGGCATTAAGGTGAAGCTATGTTAGATAGCCAGGTTAGGTTTAGTTTGATGTCAGGTGTTGAAAATGACGTTTGAATGTTTTGCATCATCGGAAAAAAATGATTGTTAATCTCAGAGGAATTCTTTGCGTCGCAGAATCACAGAGAAACAAGGATTTTGATTATTTAATGAAATCAGGCGTCATTTGAAAGTGGACACTAGTAGTGTGGTCTTCAAACTGCTGCACTTGGGGAGTGGATTGAGAAACAAATCCTTTACCTGTTAGTGTGAGTGGCAATTCCCTTCCAATAATTCATCACAGTTTTCCGTGTTTTGCAAGGTAGCAGCGCCAGGAACAGACGAAGGAAGGCCGCTTCCTCCCCCATCCATTTTCTCGCATTCATCTGCAGTGCACCGAAACCAGGGCCCCCATCCCTAGCCAGGCTCCATAGACCTTTCCGTGGTATCTTCCAGCTTCTTCATATGCCGTGGTTCATTCCATTGACAGCACGTCGAACCCAGCACGACCATGGTAGACATCTAATATCTGAGAACCTTACGGGTCAGGTCAAAGGGCAGGCCGTCATAACCAATTGTCTTAACCGCTGTCCATGCTTTAAGGGTTAAACACGAACAGTCCAGTGGACATTTTTGTGGTCTTTTTATCATGTGGCACCCCCACTGCCGTACAGTAGCCATACGCGTATACTGGGTGTTTAAACAGACAAGCTTGTCTGTATTTAAGAAAGCTTTGATAATGTGGTCAGTGGAGGCTGTAAGCAAGGAATGTATCTTTATTGGCTTATTACTGGCTTTATATTCGTACAAATGGTCGTTGAGTTAATCCTGTATAGGAAATGAAGAACGGCAAAATGATTTGATAAAGGAAAAAAGAAGTTGCATAGAATGTAGAATCATGTAGGATAGAAATGGTATTGCAACATGATATGAGGTCCCTCTGATGTGGCCTATTAACTCCTAGCCGCCATCGTGGGAAGCCCTGGTCACTGAGTCTGTAAGCGCTACGTTCTTGACAACACCAAGGAGTCTTGTTTTTACATATTTTTCAGATTTACGCCTTGTACATTCGTGTGTTTTGAAAAGCTTTTTGAAGATTATTCAGTGTATCATGAAGCCTCGCTGCAGCCTTGTTATATAAGGGATAAAGATTTTTTTCTCGATGTTATTTGATAACATTCTACCTACTAGCTTTGTTGTTTTTGTGGAGCGCGGGAAGCGGAAGCCGGCTGGCGTCAGTGGTATCATGGCGTTCTTACGTCACTCACCGCGCTTCTCCGACCCTGTTGACCACATTCCGGGTCAAGTTTAGGGGAACAGGGTTGGCATGTCATTAGCGTCATATTCTTTCTATCTGTAGCAAAGCTCTTTTTCCTGTCGCTCTTGATTCCGTTCTTTCATCCGTCTGTCAGTCGCCGAACTAATGAGGTTAGTTTTATTTATCTCCGCATGGATTAGCCTTGCGTACATAAAGCCTGGTGGATCAGATCGTGAGCCAGTCAGTGCTCAGTTGCCTTCAGCTATGAATCTACATTGGTCAAAACGATATAGATTAGCACACGAAAACCAGGGATAAAATGAAGGCGTATAACTGGCCCGATTTATCATTTTCCAGAAACCAAGAGATTTTGATGTTGACTCTTAATGACTTGTATTCTTTGATAAACTCATCTTTACTCTAACCAACATTTAGGCCATGAGAGGATGATAAGTCAGTTTCAGCTTAAGGGTTCTTCATGGTGGGGTTTCTAGCGCTGCTCTCGTGAACGCGTCCGCAGCTGCCGTAGACCTCGTCTCGCACCGAATCCAGCCAACAAAAACGTTTAGTATATCAGGCGGGAATCCTGGCATTATCGTGTATTTGAACTTTCCAAGTGTTGGTTGATATCGCTGCAAGTCGTAAGAGTTGAGAGACTGTAACCATGATGCAGTTCACGAGTTGGGGAATATCGTCAGCGGCTTTGTGAAGGTCGTTACAAGTTTCTTTCCTGGGAAGCCTTATTGTTGGGTACTCTCACGAAAATTAAGGGTAAGAGCATTAGAGAATTTAAGAATATTAGTTCTGTTAAGATACAGTATGTTTTTTACTATGGATTTATACCTGATATAGTCTCTTGTTCATACTTTTGATTTGATGTTATTCAATCCGTGTCAAAAGAGATGGTAGCTTTTGTACGACGTTTCAAATCGATTTTTTCCTTTATAAGTGTTTTGGTGAACTTATTATTTTGATGACTTTTTGGCATAAATCACGCTAGGCCGTTTATATTTTAAAAGCAGTCGAGAAGGCGGCGGGGAAAGCTATCAGACGCTGCTTTATTGATTTTACATGACGCCATGGCGTCTACGGCGTATCTGTTATTTGCACAATGGGTAGGGTTATTCTTACGGTCAGTTGCTGTAGGAACGTAAGGCAAGTTTCGAATAAATCTTTGAGCTTGTCTTTTCAGCCCTTGAGTGTTATGGAGTTGGCCAAACTTTTGCCATACCCTTAAAGGCCAGGCGCAAAACAACCAAGCTATAATTCCCACAGGTCGCCCCGTTGGGCTCGAAGTCATTGTAGAAAATGTTCACCCTGTAGACCTTAACAGTCCAGTCACATTGTGCCCTTCATCGGATTATGCTACTCTTGAATGTCAGTACATCTGACTTAATTGCTAAAATGTTGAAAACTTTATAGCCTATCTACAGGTAACTTTAAGGTACATACCATCATCTACCAAATCACTATGAATGAACTCTCACTTCATGATAGCATAAGGAAGTGAATTGAACACATATCGCCACCCGGGTCACCTACCTTCTCCCCACCCCGCATGACTCCACTCTGGTACCCTCTAACCCTCATGCCTTCGATATCTCATTGTTCCTCAGTCATATCGATGAGAGGGTCTTCTGGTCTGTGTGTTTGTGTTAGATATTGAAACACTGAATTTTTACGCTTGATAAAGCGGATTTCTTCTGTGAAACGATATATACTAAAGTTTCATATATTTTTTTCAATACTATTCACCATTTCCCGCGTTAGCGAGGTAACGTTAAGAACAGAGGACTGAGCCTTTGAGGGAATATCCTCACTTGGCCTCCTTCTCTGTTCCTTCTTTTGCACGAAGATTAACTGAGCAGCTTTACTTATTTTTTCAGGACAGTTGTTCCTGGAATGTATGCTTACTGTGATATCACTTTAGCTTCTGAGAGCTGTATCCCCTTTTCATGGAACTGTTGTATTTGATGTGTTTTGGACTCGTCATTTATTCCTGGCATCTCTATTCCTTCCAGGCATGAATGGAGTGATGTTGCATAAGGATGAACGGCGCTTCGGGCGGAGGTGGGTACGGTAGTGGGAGCGCCCATGCCTACGCCCACGGTCATGGAGGTATGGGCGGGGCTTCGGCGATGGGTGGGGGCCCGAGCGGCGTGGCTCGGCGGAGTCACGCTCGTAGCGCCTCTCACGGCGGCATCATGATCACCCGGGATCCACCCCCTCCGGACCAAGGTGAGTAGTATGTATGGTGGATAGTGTGTACTGGTGCTGCTACGTACGCGGCCCATTGCCAACTCGGACCATTACGGATTACCAGTTCGGCCCGTCTGTTAGGTAGGTCAGCTTAGGTTAGGTTAGGTCCTGGTAATTCATAACGGTGGGCAGAGATGGTATGGAGTGGGCCGAGTTGGCAATGGTCCGAGTTGGCCTGCAACCTCTTGACCAACATTCATAGATTAGAAGATTGATAGTTCCCGTTTGTTGTGTTTAGAATGTGATGTAATGCGTGTTCGTGTGACCCAGTGAGTTCCACATGTCGGCCAGTGTAACCAGTGGATGTATGTGGTTGTAGAGTTGTAAAATTTGATTGGTCGCTATAGCTTGACTTGATGGGTTTGGTGACTCAGTTGATAAAGATTTGACCCCAAGCAGCCAGCCATCGTGAACAAGTCACGAAATGTAAGATGAAATATTGGTGTTCTGTATTATGTCCGAATGAAGTAGGAAAATTACAATATGCTCGGGCAGTAAATTCTAGACGGGAAAATTTGTGACCACGTTTTCACACCATGATTGGACACGCTTCTGTTTGAGACTGGTATTTTTAGCCAATACTAGAGTAGCACTCGTTTATTTATAGATTTTCAAGGTGCTTAAATGATCTAGAGATATACAGAGAAAATGGTGATTTACGTAATGGGAAAATAAGCTTAAGATGATGTTTCCAACACACGAAGGTGCTTATGTCTCACGTGTTCTCTGGTTTTGCTTCAGGTGTAGGCAACACCCTGCAAGGCATGGGAGGTGCGACCGAAGGCGCGGTTCATGGGAGAGGTCACCAGAGGACCTTCTCCCACGGGCAGTTGGTGGAAGGGAGACGCGGCCACAGGCGGGAGGGATCCAAGACGGACTTCATCCTGCCGGCGGGTCACGAGGAGCGCGAACGGGAGCGGGAGCAGCAGAAGAAGTCTGTCACCCGCACCTCATCCTTCCCCAAGGGCCACTCCCGCCAGGCCTCACGGTCTGAGTCCATATACACCATCAGACAACACAAGCGAACCCTCCTGCAGAAACTAATGTTTTGGAAGAAGGTAAGATTGGCCACGTCCCACTCCAGATCACATGGCTTTGATATCTTTTGATGTTAATGGGACACTTAAAACCGTAAGATTTATGCGGAAAATACGATTTTTTTCCATACGTTGGAGGCTCCAGTTACGGACAAAAGTCCACATTAAGTCTGAATTGAAAATATGAAGAGGTCAATGAAAGGGAAAGAGACAAAGGAAAGTATTTACGAATTTTGGAGGAATTTAAAAGCCTGTCAGGTCATAATTACTGGGAAAGACATGAGAGGGGTGAGAGTTCCAAAGCTTGGAAGTGTAGGGAAAGAAACACGTATTAAAACAGTGTTTGTTCGCAGCGTCGCAGTGCTGTGCTTCCTCTGTACATAACAACATGCGAACATCAGCGTGATTGATAATGGACTTAGAAATATATATACGCCGGTGCCACTGGCACAGAGATGCCCTCATCATGGCCGTCATAGATGAAAGAAGAATTGGAGTACGGGGAAAAATAGAAGGAAGGGATTGATTAGACCTCCTTAAAGTGTGTGTTGAGCTAACTTATTCTAAGATGGAGAGGTTGTAAGGTAGAGGCTATGTGTGTGTGTGTCTGTCTTATGTTCATACACTCTTTGTTTCACGCAGACGCCTGAGGAGTCACGGACGCGGGTGGTGGTGGCCAACCACGTAGTGCCTCCACACTTGTCGCGCGCTGAGCATCCCAACAGCACGTACCCAGACAACAGCATCTGCACCACTAAATACACCATCCTCTCCTTCTTGCCCAAGAACCTCTTCGAGCAGTTCCATAGGTTAGACTCGTCACTTATAAAGCTGTTTCTTGAAACTGCTATAAATAATTGATTTTCAGCAACTAATAACTGTTGATAAGGTAAATAAATTGAGCTGTTTATTTCTTTTACACTGACTAGAATTAATAGGCTGATGTGCACTGTAGAAGTTCGTTCAGTTTTCTTATGTTTTTTAGATTTTCTATTTTTGACTAATTTTCGTTGTAATATATTACGTATGTATATGTTGTAAGTTCTTTTCTTCTACTTTTTTTTTAATGTAGATTCGCGAACCTGTACTTCCTGTTCATCGTGCTGCTGAACTTCGTGCCGGCTGTGAATGCTTTCGGGAAGGAGGTGGCCATGTTGCCGCTCATCTTCGTCCTGGGCATCACGGCCATCAAGGACGCCTTCGAGGACCGGCGGAGGTACCTCTCCGATAAGCGGGTCAACAACGCCACCTGCAGGGTTTACAGTAGGTGAGTACGCCACCACCTTTTGAGACAGATACCCCTCTGGTAGGTTAGTAGACCATCCCCAGAGACGTGACTACCTATGATAGGTTAGTAGACCATCCCCAGAGACATGTACACTTACAGCAGGTAAGTAGACCATCCCCAGAGACATGTACACTTACAGCAGGTAAGTAGACCATCCCCAGAGACATGTACACTTACAGCAGGTAAGTATACCATCCTGGGAGACATGTACGCTTACAGCAGGTAAGTAGACCATCCCCAGAGACATGTACACTTACAGCAGGTAAGTATGCCATCCTGGGAGACATGTACACTTACAGCAGGTAAGTATACCATCCTGGGAGACATGTACACTTACAGCAGGTAAGTATACCATCCTGTGAGACATGTACACTTACAGCAGGTAAGTAGACCATTTCCAGAGACATGTACACTTACAGCAGGTAAGTAGACCATCCCCAGAGACATACATATAGCAGGTAAGTAGACAATCCCCGGAGACATGTACATTTACAGCAGGTAAGTAGACCATCCCGGAGACCTATACATACAGCAGGTAAGTAGACAATCCCCAGTGACTTGTGCACTTACAGCAGGTAAGTAGACCATCCACAGAGACATACAGCAGGTAAGTATGCCATCACGGAGACATAGATGCAACAGGTTAGTAGACCACCTCCGGAGACATACAGCAGGTAGGTATACCATCCCCGGAGACATACATGCAGCAGGTAAGTAGATCATCTCCGGAGACATACACTTACAGCAGGTATGTAGACCATCCCCAAGACATGTACACTTACAGCTGATCAATAGACCATCCCCGGAGACATATACACTTGCAGAAGGTAAGAAGACCATCCCCAAAGACATGTACATTTACAGCAGGTCAGTAGACCATCCACAAAGACGTAAATTTACTGCAGGGAAGTAGACCACGCACAAAGACATGTACATTTACACCAGGTAAGTAGATCATCCCCAAAGACATATACACTTACAGCAGGTCAGTAGACCATCCCCGGAGACATATACACTTGCAGAAGGTAAATAGACCATCCCCAAAGACATGCACATTTACACCAGGTAAGTAGACCATCCCCAAAGACATGAACATTTACAGCAGGTAAGTAGACCATCCACAAAGACATGTACATTTACAGCAGGTAAGTAGACCATCTACAAAGACGTACATTTACAGCAGTAGACCATCCACAAAGACATGCACATTTACAGCAGGTAAGTTGACCATCCCCAAAGACATGTACACTTACAGCAGGTAAATAGACCGTCTCCGGAGATATGTACACGTGCAACAGGTGATTAAACCTATCTTCAGGCTCCTGCGAGTCCTGCTCCGTCCACCCACGCCAGCAAGGGCGTGTGGTTGTTCTCATATCATGTATGAAAATGACAGTCTGTGATTCGATATAGACAAACGAAGATCACAGAAAGAAAAGATAAGCGATCAGGTTGAGTGTGTGGTAGGGGAAAGGTGGGATTAGCATGGTGTGGGCGGTTGGCTGACATGTCGTCGGCCACAGTGGAGTAGACAGAAGGTTAATACGAGCAGATGGTGGAGAGATAAGACCAGCTGTACCTTCATTACTCATCAGTGATTCGTGTTTTGAATGGTGACTTTCCTTGGTGGGGAGGGACAGAGTTTCATATGGCTTTAAGTAACGGCTTTGTGTGTGTGTGTGTGTGTGTGTGTGTTCTTTGATTTGTACGGTCTGGGTTGGCTGGTGATGGTTTTGTGGTTTGCCAGATGTGGTGGTAGGCTGGTGAGGTGATGTCACAAGTGGCTTCGGTTGATAGGAGGGTGGTTTAGTTTGATGCTGGTGCTGTGGTTGGATCGCTGGTTACGTGAAGCGGCATCACACGTTTGGTTGATGTTGGTTGTGATGTGGCAAATATTGGTTGATGGCCTTGTAGTGAATTTGGTTAGTAGATGATGATTATGGATGAGGTACTTGTTCTTTGAGGCGAAAGATATTTAGGTGTAACTTTGGCTCGCTTAAATTAATGTTGATTTCCTGTGTAGGCCATGAGTTAGGTGGCTGGACTGACAGTTCAATGCCTCCTTAAGTGTTTGTTTGCGTTGTCTCGTTGAGATGGAGAGGTTGCACTGTATTACTCTCGGGGAGTTCGTCATGCCCTTACCTCTTAAGAGGGGTGCAGCCTCCAAGCTGGAAGTCCTGGCCTGTTGAATTGATGATGATGATCTAGGCGTACGTAGACGCTAGTCTGGCGCACGGACACGCTAGTTTAGTCACCTAGATGCTAGTTTAGGGCTTGTAGACAGAAGTTTGGCTCACCTAGACAAACGTTTGGCCACACACACACACACACACACACACACACATATACATACATACACATGCATCGCATTGGAGTACATTTAAGGGAAGCATCCATCGCTTGCTGATCTCATAGCTGTACATGGCGAGTCATGCTGTCTGGAACTGGGACGCAGGGAAGTAGGACAGGTTCGTGCCAGCATGTAAAGATTTAACCATGGCTGGCTTGGTTATTAAACACGTGCGAACACTGATTCACATACGGTTTTAAACTAGGGAAAAAATTTAGGGGTGTGAGTAATTAGATCCAGCATGGGGTGAGTGTGCTTAGGTAAGTAATCATTAAGGTTGTGTTGGGTCAGCATCTACACATTAGCCTGGAGATACTTCGTCCGTTGTAATCCAGCAGTGTGGATCTTGCCCTCCCCGCCAGCTCTCACACTGAGGATATCCCTCAAAAATAATACGTTCTTGTCAACCTCAAACCTCCGTTGTAACGGTGTGTGCATTTATCTCCTGGTTATTCTCGGTGCATGCCATGTTCATGATGGAGGTAAGTCATGCAGTTTGTATTGTTTTCTCATCATGACGGACAGAATGCGGTGGCATGAGCTACGATAAGTTTCTGTTTACATCTGTGAAGCCGGACAATCGCGTCCCGGTAATGCCCAAGTTCGTCCTGCCCTTTTATCATAGTAGAGATTCGACTCTGCTACGGTGGTGTCAGGGCATTTCTTTATCTATTTTATTTTTATTTCTTTCTTTTGAGGGTAGGGTAGGTTCCCGTGCTGCCCGGTTGATATTCACATCACGTGGAAATGTTCACGTTACTCCAGCAGGAAGCGCTACTTCAGCCGAGTTCTTGCTGGTAGTTAAGTGTTCAGCTTACTCAAGCGAGAAGCGCTGCTGTTGCTGGGCTCTGGTGACGTACGTTACGGCTATGGAGGCTTGTGCGGGATTTATTATGCCTGATGCACCTGGCGTATGCAGGCCATCCGGTCCAGTATTGTTCTGCATATATCCGGGAATACAACCTTTCCTCATGTGTGTGTGTGTGTGTGTGTGTCGGGCAGTAGAGGCGGTGGGAGCATCCCTGGTGTCGTATAGGCGGATGTCAATGATGCCCCCACGGGGAAACATGGGACCACGCCACCACCCCATTGGGTGCCCTACACGTGAGTCAGCTACGCCATTGAATGGGTTATCAGGGGGTCACGGAGAGGCGGTATTGTCTCATGATATCGTTGGTAGGATAACAACGCCGCATTAATCAGCGTAGGGCACAAGATAACACACCAGAATGTCCACTGGACGCCACGGTTGTGGTCCGCCTCACGGAACAGGTATGGAGCGGGCGTTCCTTTTCCGGTTATTTGCCAATTTCCATTGTCCGGATTGCATTTACGAAGCTGCCGCTGGCGGTAGTGTATTCACCGAATGATGATAACCCGATGGGAAATGACAGTAAAGGGTGGAATTGTCCCGGCCAGTCTAGCTGGAGTTCGCTTCCAGGTGGGAGGGAATTCAAGCGTGTAATATGATATCAGAGAAGGACTGACGCACGCTGCTACATATCTCGGTGTGCAGGTTTTCAAAGAGAAAATCCGTCGTGTGATATGACGTGAAACATGCTCAAGACGACGTGTTTTACCACTGTGGTGGTGGACTGTGGTATGTACCCCTTGAGAGAGAGGTGGCGCGACACCCGAACACGACTGTACTACGCTCGAACGCAACGACACGAACCCTCAAACACAAAGTATGACCGCCGATCAGAAACCTTTTCATGCCTCCTTCAGGTGTTTATGGCAATTCTGAAGACCATACACGCTATCTGCATATGTGTTGAGGTGCAGCTCCTGTTCCCCTGAGCTAGTGAAGCAGGACATCAGCAGCAGCAGCAGATGTGCTCATCATGGGTGACATCGTGTTGGAATCTGCTCGGGTTTTGCTTCGAGGAATGTAGGGGTTTCCTGACAAAAATTATCGCCTGTGATGTTCAACGTAGAATCGATAGATAAGCTGTAGGGGGTCAAGAGGATTTTTTTTTTTCTTTTGCCTTACCTGGACGTATTACATGATACTCATTATTGGAACGTAGCGCAATCGCTAGTGTACATATCTTTTGGGAGGCTGGACCGATCACCTGCCAGTTAGGGATAAATGTTGCCTGAATGAAAAGGTCATCCCATTGATTCTGGCGGACGTTAACAAATATACGAATTGGCATCTGCCGGAGATCTGTTTTGAATGGAGACATCAGCGTGACGTCACAGGCGACCCGCCTGATATATCGCTCTAGAAAACAATGGGATGATCATTGCACGGTGTTTTTTTTTATATAACATAATCTTTTTTTGTTATATAACCAAAGTCTGGTAGTGTTGAATTCATCTTTAAGGGATAATGTGCGTTATTTTCTCTTGCGAAGTAAGAGAACCTGTCAGCCATTTTTTTGAATTACTGCTCCCTCATCACCAGTAATTTGGTATTGTGATGATCTTCTTGTGAACTTCTGTCAGCATATTTCCGTTTTGACAGCGTGTTGAAGAGGTAAATTACCTGATAGTTTAGGATTGGAGCACGTCGGTACAACCCTGGATATGATCGCCTTGTTCACGCCATCATTACCCAGTGATTCGCACCGTCGTGCTGTGGGGTCGTACCGTCATGCTCAGTGGTTTTTTCCGCTGTCCTCAGGAGTCGAACACTTGTGCTCATTGGTCGTTCCGTTGCTCTTCAGGGTTCGCACCGTTGTGGTCGAGGGTCGAACCGTCGTGCTCAGGGGGTTAAAACTGTTATTTTGTAGTCAACTAGTTTTCACAGTTTGCATTTTTGAGGGGTAATTAGAACAGATTGTAAGTGTCACTCAGGGAAAGAATAAGAGATATCCAGCAGTAACAGTGAAAGCCGTGGAGGAATGCAACGCTGATGTTTATTTTTCTTCACTTTAAACTCGAGTGGTGAGGTTAGCTCAATTCATACTGTGTTGCCGTGCTGCTGTTGCAGAATTGCTGGTGATCGATGTGTTAGTCTGAGAGGGTAAGAATTTTGTAATTCTGCTGGGAGTCGCTGGGAACTTCATTTTTTTTTTTTTCCATGATTATGCATAGTTGTAAAGCATCCACAGTCTCGCTCTCTCGCGCGCGCTCATATACATAATATTCACATGCATGCACGCATACGCATACATGGATAATTTGACATTAAAATGTCACAGAATAAATGGGTAGGCAGGCGGGAGGTCCGTGAGGCATTGGTTACGTGGCGGCCGCTGATTGGATAGCGTGTCGGGTCCGGTATACGGCCCCGCAGCCCACACTCGTATAATTGACTAGGAACGAGCCTGCCGCTGATTATATCCTCTTGCTTGAACGACCGGACCAAGCGCGGGGAAATACGTTGGCGAAATATTTCATATATCCTTTTTATCAAGCGATGACAGAACGCTTGTCAGACTCAGAAAGAATGGTACATAGTTACATCTAATCAAGATGGTGCATCTAGTTCTCATTTAAACCCGAGACTGTCTTGAGCTGGAGATGTTAGCCAGCCCAAAGGGTTTGTTTGTGTCGTTTTAAGAAGGACTCAAGTGTGCGGCTCGGCTGTGGGAACACTGCGATATATCTGCGCCATCTGTCAACATTTTTTTGTTCTTTTCAGCTGTAGTTTTTCGCCGTCTCTCTCCTCTGTAATTTATGTTAGCCATGTTTTTCCGACCCGCTATCATGTGCCAGAAGTGTCTGTGTCTTTTCCTCTCTCGGAGTGAAGGCTGTCATATTTTTTTTGGTACAAGATTATGACAATTCCTTATATCATTGTTTGACGATGATGTTTGGGTCTTTAGCTCCTTGAGCACGACGGAACGACCTCTGGGGTATGATTGGCCTGGCCTTTGAGCTGTTCCTTCAGGAGAAAAGTTGAAGGCTTGGCCATCACACCCAAAGGTCTTCATTGTTGTGTTAAAGGGCCTTACCGTCGTGCTTGAAAAGGGTCGTGTCGTCGTGCTCGAGGAGTGTTAACGAAAGAGCCTGACATTGCCTGGAGGTGAGGTGGGTCGGGAGTGTTGGTAGGGTGTCGAGGGCTGAAGTTGGTTCGTGTTATCCCGGCTGTGATATGGTCATTGGATCTCCTAGTGTTGGGGAGGTAATGGTGGCTGCTGGCTCGTGCTCGCGCTGGGACCCCCACCACCACCACCATCATACCACTACCACACTACTACCACCATACCACTGCCACCACTGCCCACCACCATACCACTGCCACCACCATCATACCACTACCACCACTGCCACCACCATCATACCACTACCACCACTGCCACCACCACTATCATACCACTACCACCACTGCCGCCACCACCGTCATACCACTACCACCACTACCATCATACCACTATCACCACTGCCACCACCACCATCATACCACTACCACCATTGCCAATATGAAATGACTTTATGATATTGACGCTGTCTAGACACTGGGTTGACGTTCCATGTTGACCTTGAGTGTATCCTTTTCCCTCATAGACCTGATGGATATCTCCATTATTTTATTGAGGTTCGCTGACAGTCATCAGTCCATTGTGTCATTATCTGCTAACTGACCTTGTTCTCCAGCGAAGGTCAAAACTGTGATTGTGGCCAGCTCCCATTGTGAATCCCTGCACACTTGGTTATGATGACCTGGCCTTTGACCTGATCTTGGAGAGCCAGGTGAAAGGTCATTACACGCAAAGGTCGTACCGTCGTGCTCGAGGGTCGTACCGTCGTGATATAGAGGCTAATCGAGGAATTTTTATCTCAAGGTCAAGAGTATATTACTACAGCGGAGGACTCGCCATAAATGTGACAAAGTGCAGGAACGTGAGATTGGTGGAGGAGGAGGAGGAGAGGCAGGGAGGAGGATTAGGGGGTAGGGAGGAGGAGGAGGAGGAGGAGTATTGTTGGTAGTGACGCCACGCTGTCGGTCGGACCCAGGAGGCCCGCTGTCCGCACCAGGGGCCCTAGGCCGGCCCCACAAATATACCTCACAAGGTCCTCACCTCGTGCGACTACTACCGCCACTATTCAGTTGTAGTTGTTGTTATAGAAGTGAAGGTAGTCTGCAGATGTTTTGTAGTCTCGGGGTTGACAGACGTTCATGTGAACTATGCAGACCACAAAATCAGTCTTTTAAGAATGGGAAAGCGAGGTGGATCTGTGGTGAACCTGTGACCCAGGCATAATGTTGGCCAGTTCGAGTAGCATTGTGTCGTTCTCTGTAGAATGTATGATTTACTCCTCCAGGGAGTCCACGTTACTGCTGCTGGAATGGGGTCAGGATAATGGGTCAGAGAAATGTTTGTCGTCTCTCATCGTGGCGCGTAATGAGAGGAAAATATCATGCTTATGATCTCAGAAGTCTGATAATGAGACACTTTTTGTGTGTGGGTTATGTATTCTTCAGCGTTCTCCCTCAGTGGCTACGGTTCGAATCTGTGGACTGTGGGTTGTATGATATATTTATGGAGACGACGGTTATTAATGTAAGGGCCTGTGTGTGTGGTGGTGCCTCTCACTTACGAGAGTGAGAGTATTGATTGGAACCATAAGGGGAGAGGATGGGATGGAGGAGGTGGGGGTTGGGGGGAGTTTGGACGGGGATTGTTAGGGTGAGGGAACTTTTATGGTATATGGACGTGTGACTTGCTCTTCCCTGGAAGCCTTGGACGCGACGGTACGGCTCTTGATTGCGAATGGGAGGGTATATATGCGATGGCTTGTCCTTTGATCCGAACCTTTTGAGGGCCAGGTCAAAGACCAGGCCATCATACCGAAAGGCATTACCGTTGTGCTTAATAATAAATTGTTTATTATAGTACACAGTCTTACCATCGTCATTACAACTGGCTTGTTCGGGGATGGCATAGAATTGTGGTATGAGGTATACCCATTGTGGGGCCTGATTGCCTGTTATGGTATGTGTGTGAGGCAACCTTGCGTATTACAGAATCATCTTCGTACTATGGGCTTTATGGTCAAACTGTCCGTAGGGTAAGTGCTTTGCTTTTGTGTGGTTTATATATATATATATATATATATATATATATATATATATATATATATATATATATATATATATAGTCCACGGAGAAAATGAAACTCGATAAGTTCCCAAGTGCACTTTCGTGTAATAATCACATCATTAGTGGAGACACAAGAGAGGAATATAACAGTGAGTTGATGTACAACGACCTTGAATATTACAGTGTCAGGGGTGGTGGTTTGGGCGAGACTTTTATTTTTATCCGTGCCAGTTGACGGACGGAGCGTGAACCCCCCCCCGTAAGGAAGCTCGACATTGCACGATCCATACATCAATACACCAGACGCTGTCACCAGTCGGAGGCAGACTGCGGCTGCTGCATCTCTCATTTTTTTTTTATCTCGTAACACTTGGCGACTCTGTTTGTTCAGATGTTGACTAATTCTTTATTAAAAAAACAGAACATGAAACTGATATAAAGTGGATGAAGATATATGCAAGATGAGAGGTAAATAGTACGATGTGTGGCAGAAGTAAACCGTTAAAGGTCATTTGTATAGAAGTAATGGTTGGTAGTTTTCTTGTTCTATGTATACATAAAGCAGTAGTGCGGAAGGACACGTGTGGCTTCTCAGCCCAGTAGCACTTGGTGTTCCGTGTTCACATACCACCTCTCCCTTCACTGCCATCACCAGTCTGTTCTCCGTCGTGTATTCCCACCTCCTCCTTACTGTTGTCCGTCTCCTGCGTTCTTTCTCTCCCGCGTCTTTGTCATGCCAGTTGCTGCGCCAGGAAAATGACCTGACATACTGAGTGACGGTGTAGACCCAGGGGGGCAGCGTGAAGCACCCGTATTCCATGAAGGAAGTAGTGATGTGTATGGAGGTCGTCACTGGATCTGGTGCGTCACTGGATCCGGTGTGCAGGTCTGCAGATGGTTTTGTTGTTCACATTAGATCCGCCAGGGTGCCAGGTCGGAAGAGGCCATTGTTTGATGACGGGTGCGATCTCACGGAAACCCTCTTCGACAGGTGATGGTTACCTCCCGCTAGATTTCATTTGTTCTCTCACGGCGAAGAGGAGAGATAGGTGGTCACGGGGGATCGATTTCCCATGGCACGAGAGGGCCTTCTTCCCTCGGCCTTGGCCGTTTTCTCCAGTATAGTGTGGAAGTGTAGTTCCTCGCTGGTCGATACACCCTGTATGGAGCAGCAGCCGTCCAGGGTACGGCTGGCCTTGAGTGGGTCACGTAAAGTGGAGGTGAGGTGCCAGCCTTGTTCCTCCTCCCTCCTCCTCCTCCTGTGATGAGGCCTCCGCGTTCCGGAGACACCCGCTACCTACCGCTGGAATGAGAGGCGTTCGCGGCCTGTCGCAGAAGCTTCAACTTGGGTGTAGGTTGCCTTCCGTAAGGTGTCGGAAGATGGGGTTATGTGTGAGTGTATCTCTCGTCTCTGATGGGAAGATTTAGTGTGGAGTAATGGTGGAACGGGGGGTCATGAGGGCCCTTGCCGGCACACACCCGGCGAATCTCACAACCACAACAACAACAGGTATTGGAATGTGTAGTGTCGGAGTTGCATTACCCCGGGAGGAGTAAGTTGTAATCAGCGTTGCAGGGTTCACCTCGTCCCAGTAGTCCCCAAGCACTCAATACCAGCCCTTTACGAGCAAGCAAGCAAGCCCCCTCTTACGTCGGTCAGAGTGTACCACTAGCGTTAAGAATGCCTGGGATGGACACCCTACTTTATGCCATATCCATTACCGGGGGTGTGAGAGGAAGGACAGGGGCCCATTCTTCCGTGTATCTGGTGTGGATGAACAGAACAGATCACTAGCCGGCGGTGGGACCCCGGTGCACAATGAAAGTTATCTCAACCTGGTGGCCTCCCAGAAGCTCCTGCATCTCCTGGGCTACGGTACGCTCAATAGCAAGAAGAGAATGGACTCCTTTGGAGCCAAATGTTCATGGACGACTCGGTATTCACATCGTAACATGGTACAGGGCTTGTCAAAGGTGACTTGTTAATTTTCCAAAAGAAGGAACATAGAAGGGGGCCAGGTGAGGATATTCCCTCAAAGGCCCAGTCCTCTCTTTTTAACGCTACCTCGCTATCGCGGGAAATGGCGAATAGTATGAAAGAAAAGAAAGAAATATATATATATATATATAGGATATTTTTCTGGTTATTTTAAACGAGTTCAGGCTAGGATGCATAGCCCTCCATCACGTGTGATTGATAAGGTTGTCATTTGGAAGCTTGCCGGTCAGAGTGTGACCTGTGGTTGACCTCCCCTGCAGTTCCACCATCACTGCTCTACCACTGTGGCGCTGGCAAAGGAGCCACTGATATAGGCTGGATGTGGTATGGCCGGGCGCCTCTGAGACGCATGCCGGACAGGTGATTGCGAGGGTGTGTATTATTGCCAATTGATACGACATTTGAGATCGGCCTGGCACAAATTTTCTCCTTTATGTGCACGTAGTCACCTTGGCTGCGGCTTGCATGTCGGCCGAGTTTCATTGATGCGAGGCTAGTTTTTCTTTTTTCCCCCGCTTACAGTAGTACTGGTGCGTTTTGGCCCTTAGAGTGAGGAGGAGGTGGGAGGTTATGTTCGTTAAAGGTAGGCTCGGGAGATGATGATGATGATGATGATGTTCAGAAACTTGTCACACACTGAGGAAAACATAGATGTATTAAAGCAGATCGTCCAGGAACATTATTACTGGAGAACAAAGCCTTAGTATCAGGTAACGTACTTGCCCAACCTGCAGTTGATCGTAATAATGTCTTGGGCAACTCTGTCTATTTTTCATCATCATTATTACTATTATTTTCTATTTTCGGTCAGGTTTGTTGGCTTCATTTTTTTTCCCCTACTCCAAGCGGTATGTAGTCGTAACAAGAACCACACACCGATGTTTATTTGTTTGCGTCTTTTCTACTTGTAGTTTATAACGAATATGACGTCCTCACCCAAGCGTCTGTCTGTCTGTCCCTCCTTGGACCCATTCCTGTCAGTACGATAACCGAGGAACAGTGCGTAATAGGGGCGCGTATTGCATAATTTCCAAATTAGGAAAACAGTGTCTTTCTTTTTTGCAAGTCAGGAAATTTGATTAATCGGAAGGTCATATTTATTAAACGTATGTCTGGGCACGGACTTGATATTATGACATACACATTTTTGCATTTTCCCCCCCCATTTTTTTCAAGCCTATCGGGACATAGACATCATTAGTGGCTCTTATTGTATCTCTTGCCCTCACAATTTTACCCAACATTTCTTGTTGCAAGTTTCACATTTCTTGCTCTTTTTTTTTCCCTCATTCAAGGCCTGGCCTTGATGAGAGCCCCCCCTGACCTCTGTCGATGACTGGAGCTTTTCTTAAAGCAAAAAGTTTGTTGAGGTGGGAGTTTAGTTTGGTGTCTCTGTAAGTAGCGAGCTTGCTTTTATACTGTAGGCTTAGTTCATGATATATATATATATATATATATATATATATATATATATATATATATTTTTTTTTTTTTTTTTTCAAACTATTCGCCATTTCCCGCGTTAGCGAGGTAGCGTTAAGAACAGAGGACTGGGCCATTTTTGGAATATCCTCACCTGGCCCCCTCTGTTCCTTCTTTTGGAAAAAAAAAAATAAATAAACGAGAGGGGAGGATTTCCAGCCCCCCGCTCCCTCCCCTTTTAGTCGCCTTCTACGACACGCAGGGAATACGTGGGAAGTATTCTTAATCCCCTATCCCCAGGGATAATATATATATATATATATATATATATATATATATATATATATATATATATATATATATGGATTTTTGTCACATTGAGGTTAGGCATTAACTGGAATACAAAAAGGTTTCAGAAAGGAAGAGAAGTGGAACTATTTTAAAAACCTTGGGTGCAGTGAAAAGAAAAAAGGAAACCTTTTTTTTTTTTTTTAAGAATGTTCAAGTGTCTTCAACGTGAAGACGAAAGACACGAGCGGTGTAGGGAAGCAGATACGCCGACGCCCCGCCATGCATCATTCACCAACGGCCACGCAGCAACGAACCACCGACGACGCACTGTCGCCAGCAGAGAATTGCGGGGTCTTAACCCAGTGACGGGGACGCATATCCGAGCTCTCTGTAGTTAACACCGGGTGTGATATCTCTAGAAGGTTGAACGGTATTGTTAGTTTACAGGTGACTGAGTCAGTGGCCAGAATTAAGGCCATTTTATATCATGGACTTTACGTGATGCAGATCTTTTATATATATATATATATATATATATATATATATATATATATATATATATATATATATATATATATATATATATATTGCAATCACCACTGGAGAGAGAAAATAAGAACAGTGAATACCAAGTAGGTCCGTATTTACCGGTGTTTCCTTATTGCCGTCTTGTAACAAGGAGTTATTTATAGTATTTTTCATAGTTTTTATTTTTTTTTTTTTTTTTATGTTTTACGCCATACGACGAGACAGATACGAATTCGCACTGAACCATTGCTTGGAGGTAGCCTGTATAGATACGTAGGGTGGCCATTGTAGTTACAGAGGTGAAATAACTGAAACATTTACCCACTCGGGAGACATGGCTTGGCTAGGCAACTTTAGGACGACCACCACCTTATCCCCTTTGAGCACGACGGTATGACCCTTGAGCACGTCGGAACAACACTTGAGGACGACTTTACGACCTTTGAATATAACAAACCCCGCTAGGATCAAGTCAAGGGCTAGGATATGATACCCAAAGGTCGTCCCTGTCGTGCTTAAGGATCGCACCGTCGTATTCAAAGGATCAAAATCCCGGGGTCTAGATGTCCAAGACACCTGATATATATGAGTGGGTCTCTCAGAGCCGGTGATTAACGAGAGTGGAAAGAAAGGTTGTAAACCACATATTTTCGAGCGTTGATGCCGGACGCTGTCCTCGCTTCGAAGGCTTATCTTTTAAAACACCTGAAATCAGCTGGTTTTATCTCAGTGTTGACACCTGAAATCATATATATATATATCTGTTTCTTTACACTGAGTCGTGTGTGTGTGCGTAAAGATTCGCCGGGTCCATTCCCAGCGCGGGCTCATGTCAACGACAACCCGGTCTCTGGCGTCCCATTTACCAGCGCAGCTCGGGTGTATGTCTCCCCGAGGGTATATAGGGCGGATTTAGATGAATGTGTATGTTGTGTATAATGTACGTGGAAGCAGTCAGCTTCAGGTTTGTTGTTCAGGGCGCTTTTGAAGTTCAGGGTTTCCCTAGGTCTGGTCTTATGTCTCGTCCAACGTCACCACTTCCTTCGACTCTCTCATAACTAGAAATAACGAGTTAGTTATCAGAATTATCAGTATTGTTATATCCATGATAGTATTGTGTATATATTGGGTTATGTTACATTCATATTGGATTATGCAACTGTTTGATTGATTAACATTTCAACAAGAGTTTTGTTTCTAATGCTTTAAGAGTTGTATGATGAGTGGTATGTGGTCGTATGATGTGTGTTTTGGACATGAGTTTTGTATATGTATCTTACCTTAACTGTCCCGCTGAAGGATTCGTTTCTGTGTGAGTTCCCTTCAGCGTTCATGACAGCAGCCATATTCACCTGGGGGGACGTCCCCACAGATCAGCAATCACGTTGGTGTTTGTTTGTGCCAGGTGAGTGCTGTTCATGCGTGCAACAGGTGTTCAATTATTTCACAGTGTGGGAGTTACACCTCGGGCTTGAGGGAGGAGGCCTTGTAATGCTCGGAATAGATGCTTATAATGTTAGAGATGGAGAAGGCAGACGAGAAAGTTCAACTTATTCATATCAGTGGAGTGTACAGTAGTTTCAGGTTAGTGCATGTCTGGTGGCGTTTATTTGGGAAGACCTATTTTAGTGCTTGTCATGAAAATGTGGATATTTGCTGGGCGGGTGGAGGGAATTTGTGAATATAGGCTGCTAAATTGAGAGAGACATTTGAGCTTTTTATGATCAACAGCCACGCTTGGACTAAGGAAAAAAAATGACAACGTTTCGAGAATTCTCTTAGCCAGACTTACATTTATATAAAGAGAACGCATTTGTTTAACTGTAGCTTTGATGATAAAATAGGCTACTCCAAAATGTTAGGAAGATGTTTTTCATAAAGTTACGTTCTGCAGTAACCAGTCCCTAATATATATATATATATATATATATATATATATATATATATATATATATATATATATATATATATATATATATATACATCCTCGGTCTCTGCTTGTGGTTACACCGCGAGTGAGAATTCATCTGGTGCTAGGCTGTACCATCAGTGGACGGGAGGAGTAACTGCCGCGCCAGATGGCTCTGTCGTTTCCCTGCTCTTGCGTGCGGTGTGGTCTCGAAGCTCTGGGGGCCCCATAAAAAGGGATCGTGGGATTGTATGATACATTTATAGAGTTGATATGAGCGAATGAGACCGTTTCTTCGCCTGTTCCTGGCGCTATATTGCTTACGCGGAAGCAGGAAACAAGTAAGATATATATTATGGATGAAGGGGGAACGGCCTCATCCCCAAGCAGTCTTGGAAGTCTTCACGGACCCAGGGATTTGTTGTTGATATCGTTGGTGAGTGATGGCCATACCCGAGAAGCCGTAAACATCACCGTGTGTCTATGGTTGCCTCTGTAACTACTACACGCGTGTCCATGCTCGGAGGGAACTGTACTACACGCGCGACAACCCCTTCTGTACCTCTCTTTTTTTTGTGTGGAATCTTTAACATTTTTTTTTAACATTTTTGTCGATTCACACAATTCACTCTGTCAGTTTCTTCCATTCTTTGCTTATTTGCACTGTGTATAAAGGGATATTTACGCTCGTGGAAGCCATGTCTGCCTCTCTTCAGTATCGGCTCTCTAGCTTGTAAAACCACCGCCTTCCTTTTCATAGTTTCTTGTGTTTGTCTCTTTTTCTCGATGAGGATCTAGTCCCCCGACTGATCTTGGACGTAGTACTGTGGGTACATATGTGCGAGTTTGAGTGGAATTTTTGTTATATGATGGAATTCAGTCTTGAGTAAATTCCAAGTAATGAGGATGAGAGAACGAAAGAAAATTATGTAGCAGATAATAAGCTGCAGGGATCTTCATGTGAGAGGGACTTGAGAATCTGACGTTTCCCCCTTAATCTGTCGCTAGACCTTAGGAGACGTAGTCCAGGAGACGAACTGTCTGCTGGGAAACATTAGATTTGCATTCAAGTACATGGATAAGAAAATATTCCCTGGCCATTACTTGTGTCTCGAGAATATTTCCCGCATCTTCCCGGAAACAATTGCTGATTTTAACGAGCGCTCACTACTCTTGTTGTGGGACGTTCCCGCGTGTCTCCGGATGTTTCCCGTGACTTTACGACCTTATGTCGTGTGTGTGTGTGTGTGTGACCAAACACTCCGGGTCCTGGCTGACGCCTCCCATGTCATCTGGACGACATTCTTCGCCACCTTGTCAACGTTGTGTGGCAGTTACCACCACAGCCATCCCCCAGTGTCACCGGTATTTGGCCAAGTCTTCCCGGAACAGTCCTGTTAAATACCCTCGGTGTACCTCCCTCGTCTGTGTAAGCGTCTGCTGTCTGTCTCCTTGGACAGTGGTGTATCAGGCCCGATACTTCCCTCCTCTTCCGCTGCTCAAGCACGATAAGCAGGGTTTTATGTGCAAGATACATTTTTCGTGTGATATAAGATGGAAGGAGGCATGGCGGTGATAAAGTTCTTCATGTGGAGTTTACAGTCGCTGCAGAAGTGTTGGCCTCTATTGTGTGCGAGTTTGGTTTCCGCTCGTGTATTATGTGCTGAGGCACGCGTGTCTGATGGGAATCTGCTTGTGTTTCTCTTTAATCCCTAGAGTGGGAACCTTGGATTCGATGGCGTAACCTTTGATCTCCGACCCATGAGGGACAGGTCAGAGTTTAGGCTGCCCAGGCATTCACCATCGCACCCACTTGGTCGTAGCGTCGTACTGGCGGGTCGTCGTGGTTTATGTAAGCGCCCCCCCCCCCCCTGCTCAAGCATCAAACCGTCGTGCTCTGAGGGTTAAAGTTGTCGTTATCACGTCGTAATAGGAACCGTAGTTATTGTCAGGTACGTACATTAATTCCCCCTGCCGGTGCGGGACGTGGAATATTTTCCTGGGTGTATCGGGTAATTAAGGTCATTACTCTATCTAATTACCCAGGTCTTCCACAGAGCTCCCTCTGATGCCTTCGTTAATTCGCCTTCCCAATGTGAGGACACATCATATGGCATCATCAGCATGAGTTGCCGTGCTCTGTTGGTAACTTTATTATGCTTCAGAAGTTCTTGATATTTAATTTCATCTTCACACTCGGTTCACGTCTTCCCCTGGCTTCTTCAGTATGGTTACTTTTGAGGTATTTTTGCTTCTTGTACTTGAAATTCTCAGGATTGTTGGTGACACGTGTTTGGTAGTGGGAGGAGCGGAACGCGTGTGACGGCCGTGACGTAAGGTTGACGTTGCAGAGTGTCATGACGTCACGAGATGCAACCATGGAATACATTATATTTTACTGTAAATTAGTCTTTGTAATTTTAGTGTGTTGTTGTGTTGTGGTTAGTGTTATTGAAAGCCTGCTGACGTAACTTTGTTATCACGAGCAACACCAGGAAAATCGTCTTTCGTTTATGTTACAGTTGGAAGTGCTCTGGGAAGGAGGTGTGGAGCCGCCTTGTTCTCAGGATATTATCGTGATTATAGAGATATTTTGAGAGTCATCGCAGATAAACACAGTGTGAGACAGTGACGTGAAAGATGGTCTATTACTAGGTGAATTCTTTCTCAGTTTTCTCATGCGTTTTTGCTTATATATGTTTGCGTTTATATTCCCTTTCTCTTATATATATATATATATATATATATATATATATATATATATATATATATATATATATATATATATATGAGTGAGCTTGAGCTGTCTCAGAGTTTTGTGAATTGGGGGTTAGCTGGAAATTAGGTGCATTATTATAACGGAATGGAACGTAGAGGAGGAAAAAAGAAATACACAAAGGTTTTCGAAGTATTCTGGTGCACTGGATAAACAGTGACGATTATATCATTAATTATAGATTGGAAGTTTTGGCATGTTGTTAGATATATTTATATACAGATGAACATACCTTCAGGGAAATTGTAGCAAGTGCGTAAGAACACAGTTCTTATGTGGTGAGGCGGAAGAGAAAATCTTTAAAACGTGTTGTGCTTGTCATGGAAATACATGTTGACAATCGGACAAGAATGCATTTTTTTTTTTCACTTTGGGCTTTTAACGATTTTGTTTCCCTGAAAAAGATTTTTTTTTTCTATCTTACTAATGTCTGGTCATAGTCCTTGAAAGTTTTGCGGGCAATCCTATGTCTGTGCCCTTAGTATATCCAAAGGTTTTGACGTCTGGCATCGATGTCTCATCTTTAAGCTCCTCTCTTCATACCCGGCTTCCTCTCTGGCTGATCTGTTTCCCAGGTTGTTGATCGATCAGCTTTCCCCCCCTTTCTCCTGCAACAGCGGTGTCCCACAGGGTTCTGTCCTGTCCCCTACACTTTTTCTTTTCGTCAACGCTTTCCACTCTTCCAAATATAACCAAATGCGGTCATACGCTGACGACTCAACACTGCATTCATCCACGTCCTACAATTCTGCTCCTCTCACTCGATCGGCATCTCGTCTCGAAACAACTTCCTCAGTAGACTCACACTTGCACGAGATATTTCAGTGAGGTAGACGAATTCCGGGTAAGTATAATGCCTCCAAGACCCAGTTTCTACCCGTCTCGTTATCAATAATTCCTCACAACTTTCCTCTCTCCTTTGACTTGTTCTGTAATTTCGCCTCTTGACTCTGCGAACTTGTTTCTTCTAAACAGTTGCTCCGTTTATGCGGAGGAATGGTCCGTCCTTGTATGGGGTACTTTTCTCGCAATTGGGATAGTTCTAGCTCTGCGTCCCTACTTGACAGAGTTTAATCGAAAGCGGACCGACTTATAATCTCTCCCACGCTAGCTTGAAAACTTGCCCCGCTTGCCCCACGCCATAATGATGGTTCACCTTCCCTTCTATATAGATATTACTTAGGTTTTTGATCCCGAGAGCTGGATGCTTGTGTGCCCCCACCACTAGCTCTACCGCGCAATACTCAAGCTCCTGCGTCACATTATTGTGTGTGTGGCCGTTTGCAACTCAGTGGCGGGTCGTTTTGATAACCGTTTCTTTCCCTAAAGCTGGAAGCTTTGGAACTCTGTACCCTCTCATGTCTTTCCTCATAACTATAACCTGGCATATTAAAAGACCTTCCACTGTCCGTAAATACTTTCTCATGTCCCCTCTATTTCCCTTTTCTTAACATGGGCTTCTGTCCGTGACTGGAGCCTCCAACGTAAAAAGAAAAAAAAAAGGGGGGGTCCTTTTGATAACAGGTGTTGTATGTTTTCCTTAGAGGCCATGTGGGTAAGGCCATGCCAAATTGACGGGAGTGAGTGGATCAGCGTGTGATCTTGACCCGGAGACACGAGCAGGAGCAGCAGCAGGGGTGGAAAACTGCATTGTTTGGTTAGCTCCAGACGTAAATCTATATCCACGGATGCCTGGGGTTTAGGGTCTTGCTCGTGACTTGACGGTGGAGAGAGTTGAGACGTCTGACAGTGGTGGCGGCCATGCAGGCGCGAGTCTGATTGTAGCCTAACCGAAATTCTGAAGCTGTATCTGTTTCTCTGCCTCTGGTAAATACATTGACTGTGTGAAAGACTTATGAGCTTATTAAATGAACTAAACTTGTAGCAATTCACGTCGTGGTTATCCGGTCCCAGGGGGTATGACAAAGCCCCTTTGTTGACCTTTGTAATCCTTTTCCGGAGCCTCTTTCAGGATGAGCAAGCAGGAGGTACACACACAGTAAAGTAGCCGCTGATCACGACGCGCTTTAAATGACCGTGACCATCTCTGGGAGGAGACACTTTGTCATTAGCTCAGTGTATGGGAAGGAACCCACTTTTCTTTTTTAATTTGTTCTGTGTCCGACGGTGGAGATGGGCTGGTCGTCAGCACTGTTCCTGGAACGCTGTGGTGTAGCAGTTAGCCTTTGCTGACCATGATGCTGCATTCGTGGGATTCCCGGGGTCGAGCCCGCGTAGGTTCGAATCCTGGCTGCGGCAGTCGTTCAGCAGTCACCCCAGCGGTTTATCCTCCCCAAGGGTCTGGTCGACGAATTGTGTATCTAGCCTACGCTAGAGTATATGAGATGGTTTCGATGAGGGCATTCAGCTGCCTGCGCCGTCCAGGTCCCATAAAAAGGAAAGAGAAAACGCGAGGTTGTGGAGACTGTTGGTGTAGAAGTTAACGGGAATGAAACTAAGAAAGTTTCCCCCGACTCAGTGTCCAAGTTGTTGGCAGCCGGCTGAGAATCGCCTCACATTGGGACCGGGGGTTTTGTTGTGCCCCTAGGGGGTTTGGTTGTGATGCTAGGGTTTCACTGCGGTTTTTGGGTTTCAGTCCGGTTTGGGGGGTTTCATTGTGGTTCTGGGGGTTTTCATTGTGGTCTTAGGGGTTCATTGTGATCCTTTGGTTTCATTATGATCCAAGGGTTTCATTTATGATCCCAGGGTTTCATTTATGATCCCAGGGTTTCATTTTTGATCCCAGAGTTTCATTGTTATGGTTTCATTGTGGTCATAGGATTTCGTAGTGATCGTTGGGTTTCACTGTACTCTGCGGTTTCATGGTGATTTACTGAGTTACGTTAGACACGAATGAATTCAGTGGCTTGATATTTTTTTTTTTTTTTTCAAACCGTTGAAATTACACGGTTGGTGTGGTGGTGATGAGAGAGTGGCGGTGGTGATGGGGTGCGAATCACGTGGGTGTGGCAATTAACTCCGTAACGGGCAAGACCAACCAACCAAACACCTCGAAGATGCACCGTTGAAAACGACGCGTGTTGCGTACCCTTAGCGGGATATTCGCCTGCTAAAAGGGATTTGTGGTAAAGATGCCTGAGGTGTTGTTCTCTGGTGGAGCCGCTGCGGTGGTCGAGGCTGGATGTGAAGTTGTCAGTTTGGATCTTGATTTGTTGACCGAAGGGACAGGGGGAGGAGGGGGTTAAGACTTCCGAAAGAGGGGTTAGCTGGGAGGTTAGTGGAGAGACGGGTTTTAGGGTCCTGAAGACCTCGGGATGGGGGGAATGGGGGGTTTGTTGGAGGATCCTTGGGCGGGGGGTAAGCAGGACCTGATGGCCTGTGACGAAGGGTGTCCTTAACGAGCTTGATGGCTTGTGTTAAATGAGCCGAAGTCGACTGTGATCAACGAACGCCATCCTGAAAGTAAACGAGGATGATGGTGGGTTGCGATTGACGAGCGCAGTGGGTTTAGGGCGCGGCGGGAATAGAAGGAGGCGGGCCGACTGGTGTGTTTGAGTTACTGCTGATGACAGGTGTTGCTGCTGATAACAGGTGTGGTGTGTTGCTGATGATGACAGGTGTTGCTGCTGATCGCAGGTGTGGTGTGTTGCTGATGACAGGTGTCCTGTCCGTCGGGGTGGCTGCCTTCTCCACTTGGAGGTTTAGGGTTGTGTCCGCGTCAGGGAGAGGTTTATCGATGATGTCCCTCCAGAGGGTAAGTGTCGTGGAGGATGACATCCGTGCTGGACGTCATGATCCGGGTGTAGTGGCTCGCATGACGGTATTGCGTTGACGTCATCACTTGATTTGGGACTGGTGGAAAATTCTTGTGTGTTTCAGAATAGGAAATGACTATTGTTTTTTTCGTATACAACAGCGATTTTGTCTCGTTTATGTCTCTATTTTCGCTAGTCCATCTACTCTATGTCTGCTCACTGTGGTTCAGTTTTAGCGTTGATTTTATTAGTGTTGCATGAGCGTTCGCGGGGTCGTACTGAAAGGCGTATTTTATATTTTGGCCTGATCTAGGCCTGAGCCATACTTGTGCTCTTGTTGCTTAGCCGTGTCCCATACCGCCTGAAGGTCAGCGTGTGACCCGGAACCCAGGGAACCTCCCCTCAGGGACAGGTGCGGTGACGGAAGAGCAGACAGACACCGCTGTTGAGGGTATATCCCGGAAGAAGAGGATTATGTAAGAACGCTTACCCAGAGAGGAGGAGCATGGCTGAGGGAGGCGCGTGCCGTAGATCGTGTGGGTTATGCATGGGTGAGGAAGTGGTGGTGTGCGCGCGTGCGTGTGTGTGTGTGTGCAGTGGAGGTACTTGGGTATATCTGGCCATTGTAGGTAGTTAGGTGCTTGTGTAGCAGTGGGTGTGGTTATGGGCGGGGACGTGAGGGAGTCAGCGCTACAAGGCTACTGGGAAGTGGCCAGCCTTGGACCACCGCACCCAGGCCAGGGTGTCCACCCCCTCCATCCCTTTACCCACAACCCCTTCCCACACTCCAGGGGTCCCCGCAGTTTCGTAGCCGACCTGTATATATGGTGGACGGCGTCAAAGGCCAAGCTCTCTCTCTCTCTCTCTCTCTCTCTCTCTCTCTCTCTCTCTCTCTCTCTCTCTCTCTCTCTCTCTCTCTCTCTCTCTCGTCTGTTTATGCTGGTGGAATACTTTTTTTTTTGCGGTCTATGTTACTATGGAATTGTCCAGCTCGAGGTCGAAGACTATTTGCTTGTAACATTATAAGAAAATCAAAAAAAAAAAGGGATAGAACGTTATTTTACAGCTGGTGCTGGACACTCGTATGCATGCCATCCGACCTTGACCTTTGCCCCAGCCATGAACTCTGAGCCAGCTGGGACCTTGGTGACCTTAAAGAGAGGGGCATGTCGACTCTTCCGGTGCAGTAACTCCATGCCAGTGCAGCGACGGCTGCGCCCCCGCGTGCCACCACCAGTCCCTCCCTCATAACTTCCTCACGGTAACAACGCTCGACGTCTGAACCAGCGAGGGGAAAAAAGCAATCAAGCAATTAAGAATTGGTTAATGGATGCCTCTGTTATTACAAGAAAAGTGTGCGAGTACAGTGTGTGCCATCATCAGCAGATAATGAGGCCAGGGTTATGATAAATTAGACGCGTGCTGTAACGGTTGAAGTAGAACATTAGGAAAGATTTCCAGATACACGGAAATTACCAGTGTTCTTCCCCAGATAGTATACTCACTTTTGTCTTGTGAACGTCTGCTTCCTCGTTTGATTATATCCTCTGCGTGTGCTCTGCTGAGCGTCGCCTGCTGTGTGGGTGTGTGGTGATGGTGTGCACATGTCCACTTCTGCGCCATGGGTCGGCCAGCCACAGGTGTATCTCGGTTGTTAGTTAGGCGGCCTAACAAATGATATTCTATGCGTTAGTTGGGTGCAGGAGCACGAACATTGGACTGTATTTGGGTGCAGAGTCACGAGTCTTACTTGGGGTGTAGTTAGGTTAAAGATCACAAATATTGGGTTGTAGGCAGGATGGAAGTCGCGAATATTCGTCTGTATTCGGATGGGAGATCTTGAATATAGGGGCGTGGTTGGATGGAAGATCACGAGTACTTGGAATATCACGAATATTGGTTTGTAATTGAGCGGGAGATCGCGAATATTCCTCATAATTATCCCCTGACGCAGGTAGTAAGTGGTATGGGAGGAGACGAAGCAGTATCGAGGTAGACTCAGTCGCACGGGACCCGTCAAGCAGGAACAGTATGGGTGGGCACCTGTCGCACCACGGGGCTCGCCTCCACACTACAGCTGACCACACACTCTCCTGCCTAGCCAGCGGGCCAGAGTGGGGTTCTGTGGGTGCGGCACGGCTCCGCACCCACGAAGACCTCTTAAGCTAGGATATCCTGGAGCCGGCAAGCCCCCGTGCTGTGGCCGGACGGTTGGTGTTGGGTCGTAATGAATTATTGATGCACCTCGACTCGTGACACAATATGTTGAGTTCACTTGACCCCCTGGCGGTGCGACACTTGTGGTATGATGGGCCTGGCAGGGCAGCCATAACCAAAGGTCAGGTCAGAGGCGGCGTCATCATACCCATTGGTCGTACCGTCATACTCAAGGGTCGTTTTCATGCTCAAGAATCTTACAGTCGTGATCCATGGTCGTACAGTTGTGCTGAAATTGTAAAGGTAAATTTTGATATCGCGCGCGTGTGTGTGTGTGTATGTCTGTTTGTGTGTGTGTGTGTGTGTGTGTGTGTGTGTGTGTGTGTGTATTCATTCATATGTCTGTACGTTTCTCTATCATGAGTTGTGGCTTTGCAGTTAAGCGACGAAGCGTTGCAAGGGAGTTCCTGCATGAGTTGGCAATTTTTCTCCCGTGCGAGAATCATCGCTCGAAATAGTTCATTATTTGCCTCACACCTGACAGTGTGTTGGGTTTGTTCTGTACCCACGAGCGAGTCAGGTGTGTGGTGCTGGTGGGGGGGGGGGGTGATCCCCGGAGGGGTACGCGATGGTGCAGGTGTGCCAGGTGTACACCCCTGTGAATTGTGTCTTGTTTCGCGACGCCTGGTAACGCTAGTCGTCCCCTTCCAGTATGTGTCGCCCCCGCTGCGTGTTCGCTGTTCGCCTTCGTCCGACAGTATGTCGTCGACAGATTTCATCGGTAGTTTGAGCGGGTCTCTGCGGATGTTACGTGACCTGGGAAGAATATCTTGAAGCCGTGGGGGTGGGTGGGTTACGATCGTCCTAGTCAGGGCGATCAGAAGCAGTTAAGGCCGGTAGGAGGTGATCTGGTCATAACTGGCTGTTATTGGCCTCACACTCTCTGATTGGTAATGCTGTTGCGTTCCCAACGCGTGTTCCGGAGTAACGATGAAGTGCCTTCGTCTTCAAGGGCTTGTTGTGCGTGGTAGATGTGGCCATTTTGATTTGCTCTCTCTCTCTCTCTCTCTCTCTCTCTCTCTCTCTCTCTCTCTCTCTCTCTCTCTCTCTCTCTCTCTCTCTCTATCTATCTATCTATCTATCTATCTATCTCACACACACATCCGGAGAATAGTAGGTTTCCCGGAGATTCAGTTAATATCAGTTAAGCGATATCGGGACAACAAACCCAGGATTTGGTAACCCCAAACTTGATGCCGAGAGGTTGCAGGCCATGTTGTTGTTGCATCGGGCGACACTTCGTCTTGTCCCGTATTGTTGAAGGTCAGGTCAGTTTGTGGGAATCGTCTGGCTCTGAGCGGGATATGCACAAAGCGTTGGCCGCGGGACACTTCGCCGTGGCTTGGGCTATCGATCTCACCAGCTTGTTGGGGATGGCAAGGTTGTGGTGGGAGTGGGTGGCACACAGCCTGCCTGCCTGTCTGTCATCACAATTCATGGCCTCCTGCAAACTTGAGAGGGGAACAGTGCTTGCCTCACAAACAACAGCTTGTTTGCTTTGTTTGTCCTTAGGTGTGTCAAGGACCACAGAGGGGTTGTGTGTGTGTGTGTGTGTACTGTCCACCCATCTGTTTTAGACAATTAATAAAACACTAGCTGTTGTATTACCTGTCAGTACAGTAGAAGCTTTTGTATTCCTTATTGATGTCTTTGAAACGCAGTCATGAATTTGTACCATATGAATGACTGTGGAGAGATCACCTAAGGAATCTATAGTTCCTAGGTTTGATGACTCGACCAGATGACCCTGTGTGATCTTGACTTTGGGTGCTGCAGTGAGATCCCTGAGCACGACGGATACGACCTCACCCCCGACGTGCACGACCCAATGGGTATGGTGACCTTGCCTTTTTGACCTGATGTCCTTCCGTCGTGCCCGGGAACTCCAGCTTCCGGTTCAAAAATATAACAGCGATGCCATCACCATTTGCTAGAAATATCCAGACACCCCTCACTTGTTAGTTTCTAATATACAGCTGTTGTTAACCGCAGCAATTGCTGTTGATAGCACTATAGCAGTAGTTGTTGCGAACTCTAGCACTACTTGCTAACATTGATAGTAGTAGTAGGTAGAGCTCCTCGCCTCTGAGGGGTCAAAGACGAACAGGTATTGGCGCTGAGATTGGGTCACTTGTTTCTGTTGGAGTTTCCATCGATTCCAGCGCAACCTTGGGATCTCTGCCAGGCTAACCCGTGAGCATGCGCACTTCTGTACGTCTGTGTAGTATGCCAGTGTGTGTGTGTGTGTGTGTGTGTGTGTGTGATCTTTCCTGCCTGCATGCATGCAGAGCCATTAAGGGTTTATACCAAAGGCTTGTGCTCAAGAGTCGTACGGTCGTGTTGAGGATTCTGGCCGTCATGCTCGGGGAAGGTATCGCCGTGCTGGAATGGGTAGGATGGTGTACTGTAGTAGGGAGGGCGCCAGTGTCTGGGAGTGACATGGGTGGACGTGCCTTCAGAAGCAGCCTCTTCTTCCTGACGGTGGTGGGGTCCTGAGGGAGCCTTGCTCAGCAACTGGCCGACGCTGTGGCCTTGACTTTGAGTGGGTGAAGCTGCCGTGAGAGGAGGAGCAGGAGGAGGAGGAGGAGGAGGTATTGCCTGTGTCCTTCAGCGGAGGGGAGGGCTTGCCTGCGTGGCTCGGTGCTTGTTTCGCTTGTTTACATAAGCAGGAACTGGAAGGTATACCCAATATTTTTCTCGTAAGAAAAAAAGATGGTGTAAGTGCGTTTCTGTCTCTTTTTTTTTCCCCCTTTTTATGTATTTAACTTGGCCTTGATTTGGACTTTTTTTTTTTCTTTTGGCCGTGACTTAAACCTTTAAGATAAAAATGGCTGACCATTTTAAGCTCGTCCCAGCTGGACGCCTGCCTTGTCGTATATCCTTATTCGTTGGGCGATTATCTTTTTTTCTTTTTTTTTTTTTTTCTTCCCGGTGACTTTACAGAGAGACGTGTGGATTGTGTTGGTGGACACATCATACACGGCTAGTATGATGGTCTTCCGCGCGTTTTTTCTTAAGATACCACATAGATAGCGTCTTGTACACTGCTTTTTGTGGAGGTTCTTGGGAGGACACAGAACGCGCGAGATGTGGGTTGATGTATTGATGTACGAGATGTTGATGAACGTGACGTGTGTTGATGGCATGTAATGAGAGCTGATGAACGTGACTTGTGTTGATGTGAGTGACGTGTGATGATTTTATGCGACGTGTGTTCATATGTGTGACGGGCGCCGAAGTATGCGACCAGTACCAGTATGTGTGTGATGTGTCGTGGGTGGTTGGTTGGGAGGAGCGTGCTGGTCCCTGCCTGGTGTGTGTGTGTGTGTGTGTGTGTGTGCGAGGGGTTGGGGCGGGGAAGGGAGGCTTCAGATGTGACCAGTACCGGGGATCTCGCCAGTTTACCTTGGTGCAAGCAGCACAGGCACGCCGCCTCCCACCCGCTTGGGTATTCCCTATGTCCCAAACTCGTTCTTGTCTGTGTGTTTCTCTCTCCCTCCAAGGTGTGTTTTGTATATATATATATATATATATATATATATATATATATATATATATATATATTTATTTATTTATTTATTTATTTTGAAAGCCCCTCGTCAATGCCAGGTCGTTAGATTTGTTACGCAGTTTCTTGATGCTTAAAAAAGGCCAGATCGTAAAATTTTTTACAAGGCTCTCACATTAAGCCTCTCGTCAGAAAGTCAGGTCGCCAGGTTTGTGCTAGCCACGTGTGAAGCCTTATCATCAAAGCTACGTCACAAGATGTAATACTCGCCACTCATCAAAGAGTCAGGTCGTAAGATGGGGAAAGGATGAGACTGGAGGCGTGCAGCGACACAGGGAAGATGCTCCACCAGTTGTCATTGACGGCAATGCGCGCGCGAGGAGGGGGGGAAAAAAATATCAGCGTCAGGATGTTTAACCATGAATGTGCAAGGCCTTCGGGCACTGAAGGACAGGAGGCGCCACAACTTGCACTTTCATAACAGGCAGAACAGTGGCTGTGAATATTTGGTATTCGTATGGGCGAGGTTACAGTGACACCTCTCCTCTGAAGTGTGAGTTGAGGATCGTGAGGTGTAGGTGCGGGGGGTCGGTCGTCGTCTCTCACTCCCAATTCCTGGGTGGTGGGGCGACTCGTAGCACCTACTGCGTTGACGATGCAGGGTACAAGGCCGTCCCTCAGACCTAGCCACAGGACGATGGTGCGTGGTACGAAGGCGTCCCTCAGACCTAGCCACTGGGTGATGGTTGAGGGTAAGAGGCCGTCCCTCAGACCCAGTGAGTGGTTTTGAGTACCAAGAGGAACTCGAGATGAAGTGTGGATCGCCACTTTCTTTACGTGAAGCTGTTGGTTGTGGCATTTCCTGAGACCCAGGTACTTGAGAGGGGAGGTCTGTAATAACAGATTTGAGAGATTAAAGTCTTGCCTGTGAGGGATGTCCTTAGGTGCGGCTCCTGAGATTGACTGATGGTGTTGTGGGGGATAATCTGTTTGGGCAACACAGGTGGTGTTTCCCTCAGTATCTGCGCCTCACCTTCCTCCTCTCTTCTCTCTACCTCCCCATCATATCCCCTCCTCACTTCAGCGTGCTCATATCCTGTCTTCATGTCGATCCCTTTTGCCACAACTATATGCAGTGATGGGGCAGACTGTACTCCTATTTATAGGTAATACAGAGAGTTTCATAAAATTTCATCTCCATATAACGTTTTGCTCCTCTGTGTTGGACACAGTTGTACAAACGTGATTTACGACTCGTTGATTTTTAGAAGAGCATCGTATTTTTTTATTAAAAAGTCCTTTCCTATGAGCGTCATACGTGTTGCATTTTCGTGTATGCTTTTGCAATTGGGTGTAGCACTGACTGCATAATCGGAACTTTCTGATCATACGACACTGGTGGGAGGACAAAGGATGTATGCTTTACCAGGAACTCCGCGAGAACCTGAAGGATCTCCCTCTGTTGTCACACTTTCCAGGCTCAGCGGCAACACCATCTTATACCACCCGCCTCCCGGCCTCAGGTGACGTCGCACGTAGGTGCTTCGTATCCTCGTACAAAGTCACTCGACGCCACGAGTGATTTGGGCTGTTATTACACAGCCATTGTATAAAGTCACTCGACACCACCAGTGGTGTCGGCGGGGTGTACCACCACCACGTACAACATGGTTCAGATGTAGCAGTCCTGTGTGTGTGAGAGAGACGCCTCAACACTGTTCGTTAGTGGTTCTGTTCGTCAGTGGTTCTGTTCATCAGTGGTTCTGTTCGTTAGTGGTTCTGTTCGTCAGTGGTTCTGTTCGTTAGTGATTCTGTTCGTTAGTGGTTCTGTTCGTCAGTGGTTCTGTTCATCAGTGGTTCTGTTCGTTAGTGGTTCTGTTCGTTAGTGGTTCTGTTCGTCAGTGGTTCTGTTCGTTAGTGGTTCTGTTCGTTAGTGGTTCTGTTCGTCAGTGGTTCTGTTCGTTAGTGGTTCTGTTCGTCAGTGGTTCTGTTCATCAGTGGTTCTGTTCGTCAGTGGTTCTGTTCATCAGTGGTTCTGTTCGTCAGTGGTTCTGTTCATCAGTGGTTCTGTTCGTTAGTGGTTCTGTTCGTTAGTGGTTCTGTTCATCAGTGGTTCTGTTCGTCAGTGGTTCTGTTCATCAGTGGTTCTGTTCGTCAGTGGTTCTGTTCATCAGTGGTTCTGTTCGTCAGTGGTTCTGTTCATCAGTGGTTCTGTTCGTTAGTGGTTCTGTTCGTTAGTGGTTCTGTTCATCAGTGGTTCTGTTCGTTAGTGGTTCTGTTCGTCAGTCGTTCTGTTCGTCAGTGGTTCTGTTCGTTAGTGGTTCTGTTCGTTAGTGGTTCTGTTCATCAGTGGTTCTGTTCGTTAGTGGTTCTGTTCGTTAGTGGTTCTGTTCATCAGTGGTTCTGTTCGTCAGTGGTTCTGTTCGTCAGTCGTTCTGTTCGTCAGTGGTTCTGTTCGTGAAGGATCCTGTCTTGTGTACCCAGGCTACACGAGATCATCTTCCCACATGTTTGGTTGGGTGTTGTTCATCAGTTCAGGCCCAGTCGTCTATCCTGCGAGTGGGGATCGCTTTGTTCACCTAGGCTGCCGCTTGGGAGTTCTTATCGTGAAGTGATAATGATGCTGATGATAACAGGAACAGCAATGGTGACGTTATCCGACGGCGGGCTGCGTAAAAAAAAAAAAACCCAGCCGTTGCCAAACTGTTTCGAGTGTGGGGAACGTACTTCTAGTTCAAAGACTAGCTTACTGCGCATGTGTGATTTCTCGATATTTGAACTGCATTGTTGTGTGAATAACAAGTTGGATGTTGAAGCAGAAGTTAAGATACTGGAAGCGTAGATGTGAGAGCAGCACAGATCACTTTGATAGGTGTACGTCGAATCATACCTGGCACACGGGAATGAAATAGAAATAACCCCCGAGGGAAATCATTCATTGTCTGATCCTGGCGCTACCTGGCTTACGCGGGAAATGGCGAACATGTATAAAGAAAAAAAAGAATATTTCATTTTTTTTTCATATGTCAAATACTGTGTGTCGAATTGGATTCGGGTAATACAACCTCTCGACAGTCATGTATGTTGCTGTAAAGGAGTTAAGCCATTAACAAACACGAGTGACATGGCTCCCAGTGTGTGTCCAGCAGTCAACAGGGAAATGAGTCAGTAACGGGGCAGATGATCGACGATATGAAAGGTCCATGGTGGCTACACACACACACACACAAACAACAACAACAAAAACAAATAGCAACGCCTCTCATCAGAAAAATATATTATAAGGACGTTCACTGAAAGTAATTTTTTTTAAACCTTTGAGCCAATTTTTTCTTTAAAGTGACCAGGACTTCCAAATACATAAAGTGTGCTCACAGTGAATACTCGACCACGAATGTGATGGTACGGGGGAAGGAGGAGAACTTGGAAAGTATTGAACCTTTTAGAATAGACACAAGTTGGATATTGAAGGATCTTTTTTTAGGTTCTGTTTAGGCTCTCAGCGAGTGTGTGTGTGTGCGGAAACACTTTGGGAGGCAGTCTGAAGTGGGTAGGAATATCGCTGGGAGAGGATTGATCGGTGTCAAGGAAGAGAGAAAGAGCAAAATATTTTTTGAGGAAGGAGATCTGTATTGTGCTGGGAAAGATAAAATCAGAGAGCAGTTAGATGACTACTGCCCAAGGTGAAGGTTCCTCAGAGAGAGGCAACATCGGTTCAGACAGAAGGTTATGCTTAACAAATCCATAATGAGAAAGTGAACTCTTGTTTTAGGCGAGATGGCAGCAAGGTGGATTGTGCGTGCTTTTTAGAACACCAGAAATAACTTGAGTTCCCACAGATGATGTTGGTGAAGAAGCTGAACTTTCCGTTAAGGCTTGAAGGTCTATTGGTAGGTCGAAGATTACCCTTGTGGAAAGGAGCTAAGGACGTATGCTGAAGCTTTTCCTGGTTTGGGGTAGGCGAGTGTTGTGCCTCAGGGTTGAGTCGTAGGGCCGCTGTTGTTCTTCACCTCTGTTGATGAATTAACAGAAGAACGTTATGCTGACTTGAATATGTTCTTTTGATGCTGTAGGAGCAAGGAGAATATAATGCATGACCAAGAATGCATCTATTTACAGAGAAGTCTCAAGAAAATTCAGGGTTGGTGAAGTTTGATTTAAGCAAAAGCAAATTAGTGAAGATGTTAAGACCAACACTGTAATCTGGCAGGAAGTAAACCACACGTGTGTGTGTGTGTGTGTGTGTGTGAAAGAGATGTGGAGGTCAGCGTTGTACCCAAACCCCACCAGAACATGAACCCTGATGGCCACACATACAATCATTTAATAAAAGTTATAGTTGCAGTTTAAGCACAGTGGATAAGGAAATGTCCAGAGAACAGTTTACAGGTTCTGTTACACCTTCTTTATGGTATGCATCTAAGCTTTGGTCACCACACATATAGATCTGTGTTAGATGTTCAGAGGAGGGTAACGAAGCTGATATATGAAACATGAGAATTTCATGGAAAGGTCAGAGGTTATAGATTTCCCCACCGTGGAGGAAGCTCAATTAAGAATCTTCGTTTCCTGATCGAACTGACGTGTGAACCGTGAATAGATGGCTGTAAGAAGTACATGAAGCACAATAGATCAAAACAAGAACTTTTGTCTGAAAAGATGGAAAGAAGTACTTCCATGATAACGGGAGTTGCGGACGAATGGAATGAAGCAAGTGATGAAAGTGAATGCAAACAGCAGACAGAAGTTTAAAACACGATGCACAATAGGGGAAAACATGAGAGATGTCCCACGAGCGCAGGGTCGGGTTGGGTTCCCTCCCCGCACTGTACAGACAGGGAATTTACCACCACACCTGACACCTGATGACAGGATTGCCAGTGTAGTGTGTGTGAGGTGTGGCGCCTCCACACGTTCATCCCAGCGGTTATCAGCTTATCGATGCTATCTCCCTCAGGGCTGTACTACCTCACCATAGCTATCATGCATATGAGCCAACATACCTTACGTTAAGATGAAAGAAGGAAGAGTCAAATTTATACGTATTTACAGCACTGGTTGCCTTTTCACCATTTGATGGTGAACTAAGGTTGTATATATATATATATATATATATATATATATATATATATATATATATATATATATATATATATATATATATAGGGTGCCTTGCTGGTAACTTTTTTTGAATATCTGAAAAAAAAAGTTTCCTCGGAAAGGAACGAATTATTACGTGTTTAATTTTTTGTATTTGGTAAAAAAGAAATGTAAAATGTAAAAAAAAAAAAAAAAGTGCTTATGTAAAACACACGAGCATAGCAAAATAATTTTCTCACAGTCAGTAAACCGCCTGGCCATCACCCAGATGTATGTACATATCCTCGGCGGGGCAGTGAAACAAGAGCAGTTGTTTTGGAGCCCTGAATTATTTACGATATGGCTGCCTCCTGCACCAGGACATGGTGTCAGTCAGCCCCATCCCACCCCACCCATCCTCCTCCTCCTCCTCCTGCAGCTGACACATTTCTCCCATCAGTGTGAGTCATTGTTGTTAGCGGGACGTAGCGTCTAGCATAGTGGTTGCTTCGTTCACTCCTTCAGGGATACGGTACACGACCCTTGTTGAGTACGACGGTATGATACGTACGCGACGGTACGACCCTTGTGTACGACGGTATGACACGTACGCGATGGTACGACCCTTGTGGTGTACGACGGTATGACACGTACGCGACGGTACGACCCTCATTGTGTGGGACGGTATGACACGAGCGCGACGGTACGACCCTTGTGGTGTACGACGGTATGACACGAGCGCGACGGTACGACCCTTGGTTGGTTGTGGTGGCGTGACCTAACGTACCGTCATTCTCAAGGGGCTAACTGTATGTTGGCTTATTGATGAACAGTTATGATGGCATAGAGGACTGGTATTGTTGAAAGTTAGTTGACTGAAGACTTTAAAAGTTGTAGGAACTTGCGATCGAAGTAAAGTTGGTTTCCTTCACTACGCATTTTATTCGGGTCCTCACCAACGCAGTATCAGCCACCTCTACGTAAGTTACTGACTTGCCCCGTAGCTTCTCCCTGTCTCTTAGGTTGATATAAGTTTCCCTTCTTCAGAACGTATGGTATTATATAGACATTATGTTGGGAAAGACAGGAACTTATTAAAGTGTGGTGATTCCATAACAAATCAAGGCTAGCACGATGGAAGTTCTATACTGTAATGCAGGACAGGTTCAGCCTAGGCAGTGCAAAATACTTTAGAATAATGCATTTCAGTGTAGAAATACATAACAAGCTTAGTTTGGTTCCATATAGTAATACATAAGCTTGGTTCCGTGTAGTAATACATAACAACCTTAGTTTGTTTCCATGTAGATATACATAAGCTTAGTTTGGTTCCGTGTAGTAATACATAACAACATTAGTTTGTTGTGTGTGCTCTGAGGTGCTGCTCTTCTCGGAAATTGAAGAAACGTTTATATGAAAAGAAGTCAGTAGAAATATGTCTTGAACAAGTCCATCACTATCGTCAGTCATTAGAATGGATAGGATGATGAGTAACTGAGAGGGCAAAACCTTTTTTGGTTTCCCCTCCTCTCAATCTTTTGTTCGAAAACTGCGTCGGACATGGCTGGTGTGATTAATTGCCTCCCACTGCATTTGTTAGTCGGGAAAACACGTAGATCAGCAGTGATTGCAGGATGAAGGCGTCCACAGAGGCCGACATGTGTACATGTGCCCGTAACAAGCTGCTGACCTAATTACATCGGCATTTGTTCTCGTAGCCAGGTATTGTTGCGTTCTGTCCGGGGTTGTGTGTGTCACCGGCTCACCGCCCGGTTCCCAGAAAATAATGCGCGTAATTACGTTATTTTGTACACTACGGGAGGGAGTACCACACCCGTGGGACCTCATCTTGTGTGTGTGTGTGTGTGTGTTTGTGTGTGTGTGTGTGTCAAGGTGGTGGCCCAGTTAAGGGCCCAGGGGTGGTAGAGAGAAATTAATGTACCACTAGGTGAGTAGGTCGATGTACACCTGTGTACACCTGTGTCTCGCTTAGTCAGCGCCACAGGTGTAGCAGCACAGGTGATGACCCACTCGCTCTCCTCACGGCACACCTCTCGCCCCGTCTCGTCACCACCACCTCCTTATTGTGCACATATGTGTTGCAACGAATGAACAGTATCAGCTAGTGTTATTGATCTCGATGTGGTCAAAAATATCAGAATTTGACAATGGGTGGGTGAATTCAGAGATATTTTGGGTGGAACTGTTACTTTTATATTTGTATACCTCTCCCAACGAAGCAGGAAAATAAAATACATGAGCAAAGGCCATATATATACACACGTCCCGTGTGTGGCTATCATGTGACATGTACTGAAACCTGAGCTTACCATGCACATAGCCTAGCCCCGCACGCTACTGCATGGTTTATCTTCACCGCTTTGCGTATACCATGGTTCGGCTCACTGGTTGCACGATACTCCCATATCCTACATGGACGTCCTTTCCTGCTGTCCAACGCACGTCTCCGGCTCTCATGAAAATTCATGCCCCGATACCCCCCCGGAGTTTCACTCATCCTTCCGTCTTCTCCATGGTCACCAACACCACCTCCTCTTGGCTTCCTCTGCATGTGACACAGACCCACTCAGTCATTCTGATTGTCTTTAAGGATTTTAAGGGAATCCCATGAATGAATAACATGTCTTAAGTTTGGATCAGTTGTCGTGTTATTCTTGAAGGTACTTTTTATTGGAGGGAACCGTGGGATGATAATGATGAAGTAACACCGTTACTTTAGGTTCGGATACATATGGACAGGATGGTCAGTACCCCGCCCACCTATTGTGTTACGAACATACGCTCACGTTATACCCAAAATGTAGGCAGCGAGCTGTGACCGCTTTTGCCTATTGGTACTACGAATTTTTATTTTAGCTGGAGGCTTCTGCCAACATCGAGGTCGGCACTTACTTGACATACAGCGAGGTTAAACGTTAAACGAAAGGGAAAAAGAATGGACCAGGGAAAAGTATTGAGGAATATTGGAGGAAGTGGGGAAAAAAAAAATACCTGTCTTCTAAAATGTGTCAGGTCGTAATTATTGGGAAAGACATGAGAAGGTAAAAGGCTCCAAAGAAGTTGTAGGGAAAGAAACAGTTGTTTTGCCTCATGGGAAACAATGTTTGTAGGCTCTCTACTTATTCTGAAGACCTGTGAAATGTAGTCGGGTTTAGCGGTACTTGATACTCATGACAATGTAGCGACAAGTTATGTGTATAGCGCAGCTCAACTGCCCCACTGTGAGCGACTTCGAGATCTCCTCCTCCTCCTCCTCCTCCCTTGTTGTGTTCCTCGTCTCTACCACAGTGGCTGTTTCTTTCCTCTCTACTGCCCTCACACTTTCCTTTGCCCCCATTTATTTATATTGTTGTAAAATAAAAAAGCCCATCTTCGTTTGATCTCTCGTGCTTCTCGTACAGAAGTACGATGGTCCATCAGTTCCTTTGTCATTCATGATTTACTTTCAATATACATACGTCAAGGAATCCCTTTACTTTCCTCTCTCTCTCTCTCTCTCTCTCTCTCTCTCTCTCTCTCTCTCTCTCTCTCTCTCTCTCTCTCTCTCTCTCTCTCTCTCTCTCTCTCTCTCTCTCTCTCATTTTCTCATTTCGAACTTTGCCCACCGTGTGTCATGAGCTTACCCGTGACTTTTGTACTTGTCTCACTGCTGTGTTCATTCCCCACATCCCCCCGCCCGCGGCCGAGAAGGGCCTGAGATTTCGCTTGTGTTTAGAATCCCAGGACGATCTACCCCACTAGTGTCTCTCCTCACAGTACCCTCAGATATCCAGTCTGCCATGATCCCCGTGCACTTGTAGTTGGTGTCTGGTTACTTCTCCCGGATATCCCAGTAATATAGTGATGCTTAGATGTTCCTCATCCAACATCGCACGATTTTACGCATTTAGTGTGCCGGCCATTGTTCATTCCCTGGAGTGGTAACACAGAAGGATTACACAGGGTTGCCAAGGGTTTCAGTCGGACCTATTAGCTGATGTAGGTTTTCCTTCCTTTTCACCTTCATGTACACACACCGATGGTTTACCTTCATGTACACCGACGGTTTACCTTCATGTACACCGATGGTTTACCTTCATGTACCCCGATGGTTTACCTTCATGTACCCCGATGGTTTACCTTCATGTACACCGATGGCTCACCTTCATATACATCGATGGTACACCAATAGTTTACCTTTATACTTTCCTTGCTACTCTTGCCCTTCAGTCCTTTATTGTTATGCCTGATTTTTCTTTGTTATACATTACTGTAGCTGCTCGCAACGCGAGACAGTTTTCTGTTCCTCACTTAACATTCCCTGCTTCAAAATTGTTTCTCGCTGAGTCAGTGCACTCGGCACGCTGCTAGCCGTGCACTAATATTTTGTTTTGTAGTTTTTCCCTCAGACATAACAGTCCAGCAATGTGTTCACAACACAGTATAGCACTTGTGGACTACCTTCTTGCGACACTACCCTCCTCTTGCTGCCCCCGCCGGCCGCCCCCCACAACAACAACAGCGAACACATTGCATCTTGTCTTTGACAAGACCTCACTCTGTGGAGCTTATCCCTTACGTTGCACAGACCTGTGATACGGTTCGTCTCGCACCTGAGAGACTGGGTGGAGAAACTTAAGAATCCTTCGCCGTGTTGTTTGCCCTCGGCTCATGCTGTATAATACTGGAGAGCTCTTTAACTACGCTTCCTTGCCCTCCTAATCATTTGAGACACCCTCAGCCTTACATTCTTTCTCTCGCTCATGATAGCGGCAAAGTTCTACTCGGTACACGGTTAACATGCATTCACGGGTGGTAGACCAGCCCCTTTTGCCTCAGTTAAGTGTGGTGCCATCATGAATTTGACCGTGTCACAGTAGTAATAGTTTTGACTCATCTACTGTCATGCACGTTGAAAAACGTGTGTGTGTGTGTGTGTGTGTGTTTGACTATTATTTTCTGTGTTACAGGAAGGGAGTTTTACTCTGGTGTTGTCCTGTTTCTTAACTTTGCTCGGTATCTTTACATACCCTAGTCTAAGCCGTTCATTAATAACCGCATCCGAGGGGAGGATGAACGCTTGAGTTGGGTATGGGCCGACTGCCGCGCTCAGGGTTTGAACCCACAAGGACTCAGCCCCGGGCGGGGCCGTGCTGATTCATGGCCAGTAACGCTAACCACTACACGGGAGTCCTGTGTGTGTGTGTGTGTGTGTTTCAACTTGACTCTGTGTGTGTTCCCCGTGTTATTCTTGGTCCTTTTGCTTTATGGGAATATACCATGTGCTACTTTTATCGCGCGCGAATGTCATAAACACACCGACGCCGAAAGGGGGCGCACACCATCCGCAAAACGAGACAACGTTAAATAAAAGTTTATTTGAAATACGCTGGTCAGCTCGTTGGTGCATACACTTGGCTGGGCGTCCCATCTGTCATGTACATCATGTCAATTATTGGTGCAGTTGCAAGAAGTGAGAGAAAACGAGGACAATGCTGTACGTATAATGATTTTGCGCTCCATCCAGTGTGTCCTAGCCGTTAACATACGTTTATCTTTGCCCGCCGCTGTAGTATGCTTATACCGGAAGTATGGAAGTGTGTGTGTTGGGAAAGCCATCACGTTAGAGAGCCTCTTCATAGTTTATGTAATCTAATATGGCTGCTTACTTTTCCCTTGGCACATGGTACGAATTTTTGGTGTACGTTTTTCTTAACGTTCTTCGATTAGCGTGTGATGTTTGGTATTGACAGCGTCGCGTTCTTCCTCGGCACAGTGTGCCATGTAGTGGACTCTTCACCAGACCGAGGTATAGATACAAGCTGGTCAGGGCGGGCGGTTTAGATAGGGTAGCCCTGATACCTCTAGTCGAAGCCTTCAATCCTTCTGGCTTTTTCATATTTTTTTCTCTGTCTCCCTGACCCATTGTCTAGGTATAATGCAGGTCATGTTTGCCCAGGTGATTTTTCTCCTGTAGTTGTTCACTGTAAGACCCCTTCCTCTTCCTCCTCCTCTTCCCCCTTGTGATCGATCCGGATTTGTGAGCCTTGTATTGATTAATGGGGCCAGTCTGTCTGCTTGTCCTGTCTGAGACGCTAGTATTGAACCCCATCCATTGAACAGCAGTCTCAGATGTCACACAACTTGGGAATGATTAATGCCTTTACGATGGATACTTGATATTCCTGTTCGTCATATGAATTCGTTAAATTCACTTCACGTGTATGAGAGAAAATGGCGACTAATTTTTTTTATTAGAGAAAAATTCAAAGAATTTTTTTGATACTTGAGCGCAATGGATCATGAGACATCGGTTTTCCCGGACGAAGAAGTTGACGGTCGGGACCCAGAGCCAGTGGCGCCACAGGTGACTACGAAGATTGTATCGGGCAGCTCTGTCTTGCATGCATGAAGGCAGGTACTGTCTCACGCCCATAGCGCAGTTTCAACGTTAGGGGGGAAAATAGAGTATATATATATATATATATATATATATATATATATATATATATATATATATATAATGTCTGTGCTTCAAGACATTATGCTTATGTGCGGCCGATGGATGCTTACGCTTTGACGTAGTTACGCTTGCTTATGATTCACAGCTATGATGATCGTATCATTTATTATCAGTCCGTTGTTACCGTTTTGGTCATCCTCTCCATAAAAACATGATTTTGTTACGAGCCAAATGTAGATGAGTTATTGATGCGATCTTTCAAAACCAACCCATAACCCATACTCTTGGGGCAGCATTTACTGTGTATGTGAATATGTTCAGAAAACCCATCCTTCGTCTTTTATTTTGGTGGTCATTTTGCCGACTACGTTATTTTACATTCTTGTTTTCCCCACACTCACCCCTGGGTTTCCACGAGGTGGGCCTGGGTTACGATGATCTTATCCTGGGTAGAAGGTCGGAAGATGGAGCCTTGATTGGGGACTAGCTACTTTGTAACTTCCAAAATTTCGATGGGCTTAGGTGCAGTTGATCTTTTCGCTGAGAAGAATCGATATTTGTATGTGTTTTGATCTCTGAAGACTTGTTCATGGGAATTGTCAACATAAGTAATATTGCTCGTAGGAATAAGGGAAAATGACATATAGGGAAAACCATGATTGAGGTCCGGCTGCCGAGTAGTTGGCAAATTTACCATTGTAATGCGTGAATTTTTCCATGTTTACCCCATTCTTTTGCCGGTCTTTTTTCATTCTTGTATAGACGACAAGATGCATGATTTTATCTGCAAGATTAGATGAATACGAATGTGACTGAGGATGTGGGATGAGCTGGGGGTTGAGGCATCTTTCCTGGTTTACCGAGGGTCAGGCCCGGGACAATCCTAGGTGATGCAAGCGACGGTAACGCGAGGGAGGAGGAGGGTTTGGTAAAATGCACCGTCACTCGCGCGGTCTAGGTTGGCTTTACGTTGATGCTGGAGGATTGTCAGCCATTCTGTAGAATTCTGTCGTTTTTATGTGTTTAGACTGATGACGTAGGATATAGGGAGTTGCATATCGCGTATATATATATATATATATATATATATATATATATATATATATATATATATATATATATATATATATATATATATGTGTGTGTGTGTTGCTGGACTGTAACACGCACACACACACAAGAGTGAAAAACCCACTCCCCGTAGAATACAGATTGGTATATGTATATATAATGGAATATAATAAGGTTCCAAGTTGGCTTCATTGTTAGCGTTTTTTTTTATATAGAGGAGACAAGTTTCCTCAATCATCAGCGCGTGTTGTACAAGTGGGGGAAACTTGCATCTTGTACTGCCTGGAGCTTGGGTATTTCCAGGGTTATTTCCAGGGCTTTTTTTCACTGTAATAGATGAAGATGGTGGACTGATTGAATTCATATTTTGTAATGTATACTCATAATTTTGAAACGATACCCAGACACATCATGAGATTATTTTATGTATGGGTCTTCCAGTCTGTTGTTTGAAACTAGTGGGGCTAAATGTAGAACCTGAGACATTACGTACTCAATATTTGTTGGTGATAATTATCCCACTCATAGATCAAGATATTCAAAACGCAAACATATTATCCCACCCATAGATTACGATAGTCAAAACGCCAACATATAATCCCACCAATAGATCAGGATAGTCAAAACGCATACATATCCCATCAATAGATCAAGATAGTCAAAACGCTAATATATTATCCCACCAATAGATCAGGATAGTCAAAACGCTTACATATTATCCCACCAATAGATCAGGATAGTCAAAACGCTAACATATTATCACACCAATAGATCAGGATAGTCAAAACGCTTACATATCCCATCAATAGATCAAGATAGTCAAAACGCCAACATATTATCCCACCAATAGATCAAGATAGTCAAAACGCCAACATATAATCCCACCAATAGATCAGGATAGTCAAAACGCATACATATCCCATCAATAGATCAAGATAGTCAAAACGCTAATATATTATCCCACCAATAGATCAGGATAGTCAAAACGCTTACATATTATCCCACCAATAGATCAGGATAGTCAAAACGCTAACATATTATCACACCAATAGATCAGGATAGTCAAAACGCTTACATATCCCATCAATAGATCAAGATAGTCAAAACGCCAACATATTATCCCACCAATAGATCAAGATAGTCAAAACGCTAACATATTATCCCACCAATAGATCAGGATAGTCAAAACGCTTACATATTACCCCACCAATAGATCAGGATAGTAAAAACGCTAACATAATATCCCACCAATAGATCAGGATAGTCAAAACGCTTACATATTATCCCACCAATAGATCAGGATAGTCAAAATGGTAACATATTATCCCACTCATAGATCAAGATAGTCAAAACGCTAACATATTATCCCACCCGTAGATCAGCATAGTCAAAACGCTGACATATCCCATAAATAGATCAAGATAGTCAAAACGACAACATATTATCCCACCAATAGATCAGGACAGTCAAAACGCTTACATATCCCATCAATAGATCAAGATAGTCAAAACGCTAACATTTATCCCACCAATAGATCAAGATAGTCAAAACGCTAACATATTATCCCACCAATAGATCAGGATAGTCAAAACGCTTACATATCCCATCAATAGATCAAGATAGTGAAAACGCTAACATATTATCCCAACAGTAGATCAAGATAGTCAAAACGCTTACATATTATCCCACCAATAGATCAGGATAGTCAAAACGCTTACATATTATCCCACCAATAGATCAGGATAGTCAAAACGCTAACATATTATCCAATCAATAGATCAGGATAGTCAAAACGCTAACATGTCATCCCACTCATAGATTAAGATAGTCAAAACGCTAACATATTATCCTACCCATAGATCAGCATAGTCAAAACGCTAACATATTATCCAACCAATAGATCAGGATAGTCAAAACGCTAACATAATATCCAGTCAATAGATCAGGATAGTCAATATGCTTACATATCCCATAAATAGATCAGGATAGTCAAAACGCTTACACATCCCATCAATAGATCAGGATAGTCAAAACGCTTACATATCCCATCAATAGATCAAGATAGTCAAAACGCTAACATATTATCCCACCAATAGATCAGGATAGTCAAAACGCTTAAATATTATCCCACCAATAGATCAAGATAGTCAAAACGCTAACATATTATCCCACCAATAGATCAGGATAGCCAAAACGCTTACATAGTATTCCACTCATAGATCAGGATAGCCAAAACGCTAACATATTATCCCATTAATAGATCAGGATAGTCAAAACGCTAACATTCTATCCCATCAGTAGATCAGGATAGTCAAAACGCTATATATTATCCCACCAATAGATCAGGATAGTCAAAACGTTAACATATTACCCCACTCATAGATCAAGATAGTCAAAACGCTAACATATTATCCCACCCATAGATCAGGATAGTCAAAACGCTAACATATTATCCCACCAATAGATCAGGATAGTCAAAACGCTAACATATTATCCAATCATTAGATCAGGATAGTCAAAACGCTTACATATCCCATCAATAGATCAGGATAGTCAAAACGCTTTCATATCCCATTAATGGATCAAGATAGTGAAAACGCCATCATATTATCCCACCAATAGATCAGGATAGTCAAAACGCTTACATATCCCATCAATAGATCAAGGTAGTCAAAACGCTAACATATTAACCCACCAGTAGATCAAGATAGTCAAAACGCTAATATATTATCCCACCAATAGATCAGGATAGTCGAAACGCTTACATATCCCATCAATAGATGAAGATAGTCAAAACGCCAACATATTATCCCACCAATAGATCCGGATAGTCAAAACGCTTACATATCCCATCAATAGATCAAGATAGTCAAAACGCCAACATATTATCCCACCAATAGATCAGGATAGTCAAAACCCTTACATATCCCATCAATAGATCAAGGTAGTCAAAACGCTAACATATTATCCCACCAATAGATTAGGATTGTCAAAACGCTAACATATTATCCAATCAATAGATGAGGATAGTCAAAACGCTTACATATCCCATCAATAGATCAAGGTAGTCAAAACGCTAACATATTATCCCATCAATAGATCAGGATAGTCAAAACGCTGTTATCCCACCAATAGATCAAGATAGTCAAAACGCTAACATATTATTCCACCAATAGATCACAATAGTCAAGACAACATATTATCCCACCAATAGATCAGATAGTCAAAACGCTAACATATTATCCCACCAATAGATCAGGATAGTCAAACGCTAACATATATCCCCAATAGATCAGGATAGTCAAAACGCTAACATATTATCCCACCAATAGATCAAGATAGTCAAAACGCTAATATATTATCCCATCAATAGATCAAGACAGTCAAAACGCTAACATATTATCCCACCAATAGATCAGGATAGTCAAAACGCTAACATATTATCCCACCAATAGATCAGGATAGTCAAAACGCTAACATATTATCCCATCAATATATCAGGATAGTCAAAACGCTAACATATTATCCCATCAATAGATCAGGATAGTCAGAACGCTACATATTATCCCATCAGTAGATTAGGATAGTCAAAACGCTAACATATTATCCCACCAATAGATCAGGATAGTCAAAACGCTACATATTATCCCATTAATCGATCAAGATAGTCAAAACGCTAACATATTATCCCATCAATAGATCAGGATAGTCAAAACGCTAACATATTATCCCACCAATAGATCAGGATAAACAAAACGCTAACATATTATCCCATTAAAATATGGCAGTGGAATATAGCTTGTTTTTTTAGAAAAAAAGAGAAAAAATAGAGACCATTTTCTTTCCTGGCTATATTGCTGGATTGATTGTAGTGTATCGTCCGCTTATATTAATTTCCCGTTTCATTTTGAAGTCTGAGAGTCAGAGCAAATGTCATTGTCTGGGAAACTAATATGTTATTAATTTTCTTTGAATTTGGATCCACATCTTTTTACCAAAATGTGTCACTTAAAAAAAAAAAAACAATGTATTTTACGTCTTTTTTATATTCAAATAAGAACTGGTGGCTGATTCATGTGAAAAACTGCAGAAGCTGGTGACTGAGTTTGGTAAAGTGTGTGGAAGAAGAAAGTTAAGAGTAAATGTGAATAAGAGCAAGGTTATTAGGTACAGTAGGGTTGAGGGTCAAGTCAATTGGGAGGTGAGTTTGAATGGAGAAAAACTGGAGGAAGTGAAGTGTTTTAGATATCTGTGAGTGGATCTGGCAGCGGATGGAACCATGGAAGCGGAAATGGATCATAGGGTGGGGGAGGGGGCGAAAATTCTGGGGGCCTTGAAGAATGTGTGGAAGTCGAGAACATTATCTGGGAAAGCAAAAATGGGTATGTTTGAAGGAATAGTGGTTCCAACAATGTTGTATGGTTGCGAGGCGTGGGCTATGGATAGAGTTGTGCGCAGGAGGATGGATGTGCTGGAAATGAGATGTTTGAGGACAATGTGTGGTGTGAGTTGGTTTGATCGAGTGAGTAACGTAAGGGTAAGAGAGATGTGTGGAAATAAAAAGAGCGTGGTTGAGAGAGCAGAAGAGGGTGTTTTGAAGTGGTTTGGGCACATGGAGAGAATGAGTGAGGAAAGATTGACCAAGAGGATATATGTGTCGGAGGTGGAGGGAACGAGGAGAAGAGTGAGACCAAATTGGAGGTGGAAAGATGGAGTGAAAAAGATTTTGTGTGATCGGGGCCTGAACATGCAGGGGGGTGAAAGGAGGGCAAGGAATAGAGTGAATTGGAGCGATGTGGTATACCGGGGTTGACGTGCTGTCAGTGGATTGAATCAGGGCATGTGAAGCGTCTGGGGTAAACCATGGAAAGCTGTGTAGGTATGTATATTTGCGTGTGTGGACGTATGTATATACATGTGTATGGGGGGGGGGTTGGGCCATTTCTTTCGTCTGTTTCCTTGCGCTACCTCGCAAACGCGGGAGACAGCGACAAAGTATAATACAAAAAAATAGAAAAAAAAAAATTGATTCACACAACAGTCATTCATTAAATATCATGAAATGCACTACAGTGTATAGTGAATGACAGAAAATACGTGTACAGAATTTAATTACTTTTCGTTAACAGAAAAAACTGATTATTTATGGGTAAATGAAAATAATGAATTTGCTATCATTTCCTAATTTGATTAGAGTGAAGGGGAGTATGAAAAACATAAGTATTGCCGAGTTGAGGGGTTAAAGTTTGGAAATCTTTGAGTCAGAGGAAGGTGTTATTAGTTTGAAAGTTAGTGTCCTTGGCTGGAGCATAGTCTATAGGTATACTTAGGTATAATTATAGGTTAGTGTTAAGGTTGATGTTAGTTATCTGGACATTCTGGTTCTCGATATATGTTGCCTGTTATAATACGAGCGCCAGTGATCTTGATTTTTGTCTTAAGGGAATTGAGCTGACAAAGCATTGAGCACTGGCGTAAACTTTCTGTTGATTGGCATAGATCCAGATGGTTGTGTCATCTGAGCTTTGTCGCTCTTCTGTAGTAGAAGATTGGTATCAGTGATCTGGAGGCAGCTGTGTGTTGGGAGTTTATTGTCAGGATTCTGAAAGTTGTTGTTGTGATGGACTGTGGTGTGATTGGTTGAAAGATAAATGTCTTGCCTTTTTAGTTTTTAATTTATGGCGTATTTTTAGTCTATTCGTTTTTTCTTTTAGTTCCCCATGACTGTTAAGAGTTAGTATGAACACAATGAGATAATAGTATTGTCAGTTACTCTGATATTGTGTATTTTGATAAAATTGACAAAAGCATCTCTTTCTGATGTATTCTGATTTATATAAAAAAAGGCTTCTATAGCTTCATTTGTTTGAGGACCATTCATAAGATTGATCAAATAATTATTTGTTTTGAGAATATTGTTATCTTTGACTAGTAATTTATACATAATTTTATTCTCTTTCCAGAGATCAAGGTAGATATGTTAAAACCAAATGGAAACATGTACGTGTTGGGGATATAATCCACCTTTCCTGTAATGAAATCATCCCGGCAGACATAGTTGTTCTCAATTCCTCTGACGACTATGGCATATGCTTCATCGAGTCTTCCAACTTAGATGGGGAAAGCAATCTTAAGCAGAGACAAAGTGTTAAAGGTCTTGGAATGGTGAGGACACAGTTGTGAAACTCATTAAAGTCAGAATATATGTTTTTTATTTATGATTCAGTGATATAATTTAGTTGTTCATTATTTTTACCTGTGAATTGTGAGTTTTGACCCAAAGTGCATCTTTCTAGTGTTCTGATATTTAGGTAACATAATTTTTTTTTTTTTTCAGGATGACACATTCGAGGTCTCCAAATTTGATTTTGTAATGGAGGTTGGCGCACCATCCACCAAGATTTATCACTTTACAGGCACTATTCCTTTGCAGTCGGGAGAGCGTGTGCCTCTCACCAAAGACAATCTCTTGCTTAGGGACTGTGCCCTGAGGAATACAGATTATGTTGAGGGCATTGTTGTCTATGCAGGTAAATGTATAGGCCAAGGCTTTTATGGCTTTCAACCTTAGAACGCTTCCTGTGTTTCCTGTTTTAAAAGAGGCACTGCAGATGGACCTTTTCTTTTCTGTCATTGCCCGTACTGTTGGTAGCAGTAATGGTATCCCTGTTCCGACTATTAGACTAAATTTTTGAAGTTTTTCATACTGCAAAGTTTTATGGGCTACTTTCTTCGTTATATATGTGGCTTTAAATATTAGTTGTGTACACCTTCTATTCCTTATCCTGTAATAAAGTAGGGTGATTCATAGTGAAGTTATTTCACACTGGATAAGAATTCAGCATAGGTGTTCTGAAGTTGTTTTAAAAGTTGAGTCATATTTTGCCAGTAACTCCTGAAACACCTCAAAGCCGGAAAACCCCTCTATCATCATATGCTCCTGAAGATAGTGAGGATTCATTAATGTCAAAGTTACATCAGAAGCACTAACAGTGCAGTACAGGAATAGCTTTATTGTTTGGTTTTTGACTTAACAGAAAGCTGTTGTAACTAGACTTTCTAACACCCTTGCACAGATGCTTAGTTTATTAACTGATATTCACAGATTTATTTTGCATGTTTCTGCCTACTCTTTTTCATGCTTTTTGAAACTATGCATCTCTTGAACTGTAATTCTTGATGCTGGCATTGTTTAGTCTTACACAGTTGTGACATGCTTGTGTCTGTTCCGTTTCAGCTACTAAAAACACTCTTGTTAACCTCCACTATGGTCATTCTCACTTATCAAGTTGACTGACTCTAGTGTATCTGTGGATTTTTCTATAGTGTGTGGATATAGTGTCCATTTCTGGCAAGACTTGTCAACAGACCGTTTTTTCTAATCAAATGAAAATTGAGCATGTTTTGATGAAACTGTCCAAAAATGCAGACATTTGTAATTGACCACAGAAAATGAAGAGGTCAACTGATATGATGAGAGAATATCATGGTTGTTCATGAACTGTCTGTAATAAGGGACATTAGAAATTTTTTTCCAAGCATCACAATCAGAGTTTTGCCTTAGTAAAAGACAAGCCTTTTTTAATTTTTTTTCATGCATCAAAATCAGAGTTTTTCCTTATAAGTAAAAGACAAGCCCAAACAATTTAGAGGATCTACTGACTTTATTAATGATTAAATTGGCATAATCAGAAAGTGTATGACTTTCAGGACCTGCTGATTGATTATACATATTTTTCTTTTACCTTTGACATTGTTCACAGCTAATATTAGTACAGAAATACTGTACTTTGCAAGTAATATGGCACCAAACATTTTCTTATTAGAATATAGAGGGAAATGCCTTTTCCTTAGCCTTGCAAATGCTGAATAATAAAGGTTTTCCTGTAAAACAGCTTCATAAGGTATGAATCTGATATGACTTACAGCAAAAGAATTTTATACCTTTGTTAATGCACCTCTTGAGATAGATTTTGTATTTTGTTAGGGATAACCTGAGGGGTAGCATGGTAGTTCTTTACTTCATATTCTAATACATTTTCATGTTACATATGTTATCCATTCACATTTCTGTAGGTCCTTACTCGTATTATAACACAAATAGTTTTGTTGTACCTTTTCCATCTTCATGAAAGTACACACGAGCAATTTGTTAATATTTCTTTCATTGCTATTATGATATGGTTATTAATGTAAATGTTTACATTAGCCACTTTCTGGCATATTCATTATAAGTCTTCAGAAATTTATCCAAATTGTTTGAACTATGCTGTAGTTCCTTCCTACATGTTGAAGAGTTATTGTTTCAATTATTGTATGATGGATCACTCCTAACAATTCTAACATATGTATTTATTCCACATTTAGTAAGAAATTTTCAATGTGTTTGTGTGCATTATTACAATATTTCAGGGCGTGAAACTAAGGCCATGCTGAATAATGGAGGAACCAGATATAAGCGGTCCAGGTTGGAAAGGAGGATGAATAAAGAGGTCATCTGGTGTGTTGTCATTCTTTTTGTCATGTGCCTCATCTCTGCCACTGGTTCAGGTCTTTGGCAGGTATGAACAATAAATTTTACCCAAATAAAGACAAGGTAATGATTGGTAAATTAAGGTCTCTTTTTGATGAGTACTGTTTTAAAAGAGTCTAGGAAGTCATTTGGTTATCTTGCTTAAGTAAGTTTATTTAAAGATCAGTTCCACCAGTCCAAGAGGAACTGAAGGGACTCTAGTCACTTAATGAAACTGATGGGCTCTACAAACTGCCCCCCCCCCTCCCTCTCTCTCTCTCTCAGATTAAGAATCCAAATTAATTGACTGGATATGAATCATCTTGTAAGTTAAGGTGGGGGTGTGAAAGTAAATGTTAGTCTAACTTGACAAATCATCTTTATGTGGAAAGTGAAAATTTGAGAACTCATATTAGTGTGGAAGTCCACGTTCATTTAGCACACTGGATGCAAGTTGATGTGTGATGAGGTAACTGAGAGGATGTATGCATTTGATCCATTGCCTGTAAATGGAAACTGAATAGATGATATGTAGATAGATACACTAGGTAGATTTTCTGAATAGCATTGTATAGGATCCAGCCTATCAGCTTGTGGATAAGTGAAGGGCAATTGAATGATTCAGCACATCCCCAGCAGAAAAGCTCATTTTCATCAGAGTAGTTTTTCTAGATACATTAGTGTAAGTGAAATTCTTTTTCTCTGGTAATGTTTTCTGAAATTGTGACAAATCTCAGAATTAGGAGTCTTTTATGATAATTTCTGTTATCCTTTACTCTTATTAGGGTCCCTATGTATTGTCATCAGCACCAATATATAGAGATGTTGGTCTCTTCTCTAGTTTAGTGCTGTCAGGTTTGCAGCTGTAGAATATGCAAATACTGAGTCTATAACACTATATGGAGAGCTACACATAAACCAAAGTATATAAAGGTTTTATGTGAATTAGATTATTTTCATTGCAGAAACAGTATTATGACTAAGTACATTCCTTTCACCAACAGAATTACTATGAAGTAAATGCGACCTTAGGACTAGTCCCATTTATTCCGCCAGACAGCCTCAGTGCATCAGTTTTGAAACTTAGGCTCTCTAACAACTCTGTATGGGTTGGCTTCATCAGTTTTTGGACATTTGTTATTATTTATCAGGTATGTAATGAGTCCTGTTATTAGTTGCTTTGCATATTACAGGAAAATTTTATTTGAAGTACTTACCCTTACAGTACATTTTTCATCATAATTAAGATAAGTGTGAGTGTAATTACCTGTTGTACTTCACAGAAAGGGAGTTTTACACTCAGGGCCCCCCCTCTCCTGAACATTTTCTATTGCTGTACTTTCTGAATTTTTGTATGCTTTCTTCTGTCATCTTGCCTTCATTCATTTTATTTATATATTAGTTCATGATACTCTATAAATTTACTGGTCATCTCTCTCTCTCTCTCTCTCTGAGAGGAAAGTTTTGTGGGGCATGGATGTAGAAAGGGAGCTGTGTTTTGGTGCATTACACATGACAGCTAGAGACTGAGTTTGAACGAATGTGGCCTTTGTTGTCTTTTCCTAGCACTACCTTGCTAGTATATATATATATATATATATATATATATATATATATATATATATATATATATATATATATGTATGTATGTATGTATATCCTTCCACCTCCAATTTGGTCTCTCGCTTCTCCTTCCCTCCACCTCTGACACACACACACACACACACACACACACACACACACACACACACACACACACACACACAAAAAAAAACACACACAAACACAAGAGCATTTCTGTCTGTCTATTTGTGACCACTGTAACTCTAAGAGGAAAGAATTGAGAGACCTGAAATTTTGCATGCATGCTTAGTGAATCCTGAAATGGTGCACCTGGGATATTATTACTTACTTGCATGTGAGCACATGCTTATGCACATCTTTTCATTTAGGCAAACTAGCAACAAAACACACAGAAAAGAATTGGTTCCATATACTCCAAATTAATCAGTTGACACTGTTCTAGACACCAGTTCAAGTCAGATTTGCCATGAGCATCAGCAAGGCACAGAGGCAGTCACTCAAGGCTGCTCATTTCAACCTGCAGAGCCCATGCTTTCTTCATGGCCAGCTTTATGATGGGTGCTTCAGGTTTTGTTATACTGTAGTAATAACCTTTTCATCATGGCAGCAAATTAGGAGCACAAATTAAGGAGGGGATAGCACTTCTGGTGAAGGAGGAGTTGCAGGAATGCACGAAAGAGTGTAAGAAAGTAACCTTTAGACTGATATGGGTACAAATGAAAGTGGATAAGAAGAGGTAGGTGATTATTAGTGCTTATGCACTTGGCCACAAGTAGAATGATGAAGTATGGCAAGTATTTTGAGAGTAGCTAAGTGAATCTGTCTGCTGTTTGTGCAAGAAATCAGGTATTCGTAATTAGTGATTTGAATGAAAAGGTGAGTGATGCAGGTGTTGAGGGTATAATTGGGGTATTCAATATGGTGAATAGAAATGGAGAGCAACTTGTGGAATTGTGCTGAAAAAGGACTGGTGACTGGGGATATCTGTTTTAAAAAGAGGGGCATACATATGTGGATGAATTACAAAGATGGTAAGCGGCTGTTGTTGGATTACATAGTAATTGGCAGGCATGCAAAAAAGAAAGCCTTGTCAAAGTAACTGGACTAAGAGGGGCAGCTGGTGGGAATTCTGATCTCCTGGTAGAGGCGAAGGTGAAGATTTGTAGTATCTTGGGAAGTGAGTCAGTCGTTGCTCGCAGATCATACAACGCTGGTGGCTGATTCATGTGAGAAACTGCAGAAGCTGGTGACTGAGTTTGGTATAGTGTGTGAAAGAAGAAAGATGAGAGTAAATGTGAATAAGAGCAAGGTTATTAGGTACAGTAGGAAATGATATGGTTGTGGAGAGGGTGGTAAAAGTAAATGAATTTGGAAAGGAGATGTGTGAAGAAATACCAAGAAAGAGTGAACATAGAATGGTGAAAGTTGAGAGTAAATGAATAAAGGGGAGTGGATGAGGAATGGGAGGTATTTAGGGAAGCATTGCTAGCATGTGTGAGAGATGTGTGGTATGTAGAAGGTGACAAGTGAGTATGAGAGAAAGGGTAGTGAGTGGTGGGATAAAGAAGTCATATTGCTAGTGAAAGAGGAAAGAGAGATGTGTGGGTTTTACTTACTGGGAAGGAGTGCAGATGTGTGGGTTTTACTTACAGGGAAGGAGTGCAAGTAATTGGGAAATGTTTCTACTGCTGTTTTATCTATTTTGATGTGAATTTTTATTGATTTTTCTTCCATCAGGTTATTATTCCCATATCATTGTATGTAACGATTGAGGTAATCAAGTTGATGCAGATTTACCATATTCACCGTGACAAGGATTTCAAGGATAAGAAGAGTGGTAAAACTATAGGTACGTTCTGTGGCTATTTTATTTGTTTAAGATTTTTTTATATACATTTTCACTATTTTCCACAGTGAGGTAGTGTCAAGAACAGAAGACTGAGCCTTAGTAGGAAAAATCCTCACTTGGCCCCATTATATTGTACAGAGGGGGGATGGATGTGCTGGAAATGAGATATTTGAGGACAACATGTTGTGTGAGGTGGTTTGATCGAGTAAGTAATGAAAGGGTAAGAGAGATGTGTGGAAATATAAAGAGCGTGGTTGAGAGAGCAGAAGAGGGTGTGTTGAAGTGTTTTGGACATATGGAGAGAATGAGTGAGGAAATATTGACAAAGAGAATATATGTATCAGAGGTTGAAGGAACAAGGAGAAGTGGGAGACAAAATTGGAGATGGAAGGATGGAGTGTAAAAGAGTTTGAGTGGTCAGGGCCTGAACATACATGCAAGGAATGGAGTGAATTGGAATGATGTGGTATACTGGGGTCGACATGTTGTCAAAGGACTGAACCAGGGCATGTGAAGCGTCTAGGGTAAACCATGGAAAGGTCTGTGGGACCTGGATGTGGATAGGGAGCTGTGGTTTCAGTGCATCACACATGACAGATAGAGGCCGAGAGTTAATGAATGTGGCATTTTTGTCTGTTTTCCTGATGCTACCTCCATCCTTCCACCTCCAGTTTGACCTCTTGCTTCTCCTTGCTCCCTCCATCTCTGACACATACATCCTCTTTATCAATCTTTCCTCACTCATTCTCTCCATATGTCCAAACCATTTCAAGACACCCTCTTCTGCTCTCTCAACCACACTATTTATTACCACGTATCTCTCTTAATCTTTCTGTACTTACTCGATCAAACCATACTGCTTTTTAAGGCGACTCATTAAATGAGACTGTCTTAGTTTACACTTCACTACAGGAAAGATTAACATAGCACACAATCAGGATTCATCTCTCTCTCTCTCTCTCTCTCTCTCTCTCTCTCTCTCTCTCTCCTAACCCCAGTGTGTGTTTTTTGATTACCTGTCTGTGTATACTGATAAGGATTGTGGATGTGTCAAGCTTGTGTTTAATGGTTTTCCAGGTAACCAGCACTAACTGGGTGCACAGTAATGCATTGCCACAGCTCATTGTTAGATATAAAGATTAGCCTGTATTCTAGAGCACAGTGTTTTTGTCTGGCTCATACCAACTTCTTTTAGGATGAATTTCCTATGATTTTATTTAGATAAGCTGTTTATTGCTGCATTTTTGCATTCACAGAATGTCGGGCTCTTAACATTCCTGAAGAGCTTGGTCAAGTGGAGTTTGTTTTTACTGACAAGACAGGGACGCTTACAGAGAACAATATGGTCTTCCAGCGGTGCTCAATCAATGGTACTGACTATGCCCACACACCTGTTATCATCAACAAAAATCAGGTATATTATGCTGCATAGTTTTATTGATCAAGCTTTTGAAGAAAATTGTGTTTAACAAAATATTCATACAATATTAGAATAAGGCCATAATATTTTGTTATTGGTCAAGGTAGAACAACTTGTATTTTCTTGCCTTATGTTTTTGAATATTCAGTAGATTATAAAGAAGATAAAAAAGGTATTAGAAGATTGGAATTTTACTGTATGCAGTTTTGCAGACTGATCCATTTACAAGTAGTTACATTGCAATTATTTTATGAATATCTCATTGGATTTGATATAGATTGGCCAGTAGTTTTATTTTTTGACAAGTGCATTAGCAACAGAAGATTCGGTGCAACTGAAGCAAAACTAGAAGTAGAATTTGATTTGTTCACAGCAAATTTTGTGATTCATATGTAGGAAGTTGCATCCTATGTATGGGTTTGAATTATAGGTAGTGTTTGTATAGGCTCCTACCTAATATGTGTACCTAAAGTTCCTGCCTAATGTTCCCGCCATCTACTTCTTTGCTCCTTCCTAATGTTCATACCAACTACTACATAATATTTCTACATGATGCCCTGCCTGATGTTCTTACCTACTACTAATAGGTATTGCTCGTACCATTTGCCAGAAGGCAAGGCTAGTGCATACAACTTACCTCAGGAAAATTTAGAGTTATGAAGACTGAGTTGTGTAAGTGTTGTCAAGAGTTATGCATGACAAGATGAGATTGTATGTTTGTGGACAGAATACTTCCAGTCTGCATGTGGGTGAGGCAGAAGGAAAGACAGCTACCTGGTTGAGAGCAACTTGACAACCATTGAAGTGCAGGCTCATTACACAGCCATTGCTAACCCTACCAATACTCAGTAATATACCTCCCTGGTTGGTGGCCGCCTACAAACTACTACCATCTAATTGAATTAGTAGTAATTCTGTTATTACTACTAATATTTTACTGAAGCTTTTCCAAGCCATATTCCTGTCATTTTCACTGACAGTATCATCCCAGATTTGCCTTTAAAGAGCAATGTGAAGATGATTTAAATCTGCCCGGCAAAAGTGTTGTTTTTTGTGTTTTTCACAAGCAATGTTGAATTTATTTGAAAATTACTTGCAACTTGTCAATGATCACCATTTTAGAGAAGAGCATCATTTGTACTGAGAAGTAGATCTAATATGTGTACCAGTTTTGAGTCAGTTGTCTTGTGCTTATTCAGTCTCTACCCAAGAACAGTTCATTAGATTTTGTTAAATAGGCATATTTTAGTCCAGTCTTTTAAATGTTTGATGCATAGTCGTGAATTAATGTGTTATAGTAGTAAATTGCAGTTTCCTACAAATAACAAATTTTTAGGAGTCTGGGAGTGATCATGATTTATTTGATGAATGGTTGGATGTTCACGGCATTGAGAAATGACTTTTTGTGCTTTGATTGTAGTGGGAGAGCTGCAGGAAAAGGCTGCATTCATTAAAAAAGTAATCTTGCTAGCAGAATGAGCATTAGCTTAGATGCTTGCATACTTGGGTTTTAACTCAATTGCACATATTTTGATTAAATGTCTGTATTTTCTGTCTTTTGTAAGGAGAAATGTTGCATATAGAGTTTTATTTATTGAACATTTTTCTTGCCCTAAATTGATAAAATACATTTTACATAGCTTACATTGCCTGATGAAGAGGCATGAGATGTCTGGTGTGAATGAAAATTGAGAAAAGCTCATCGAGCTGTTTGCTGAAACAGGAATGTTATTTGAGAATACCTGATTAAAGAAAAGGTACACGAATAAGCATATATGAATTTGGTAGGGGACCCTAGCTACCTTTGTATGGGTTGTCTTTTCCCTCTGTCATTTAAATTGCATGACATGTTTTATCAACTGGGAAAGAATCCATGTCAAAAGAAACTGGGAGAGAATGCTGTTGTTTCAGTTACCTGTATAGCATGATAGGGGAAAGTACAGCATTAATCTTTGGGACACTAACTATGGTGATGATGATTCGGCTGTGTTGAACCATAAGCTCTGAGAAATTTTTTTATATAATCCATTGATGGCTACAGAGAAGAGACAAAGTTGTATGAGTCCAGAAAGTCACCAATTGTTGTAAGCTAAGCTCATGCCATGCATCTAATTCAGATGTCTGCACATCAACCAATATGGATGATTTACCAGGTTTTTTCTTTTTCTTTAACCAGACATTTTCTGCTGATTGATAAAGACTAAAGTATTTTTTTTAGTTTATTTTAAAAAACTCTGCACCTGGGAACCTTATAAATTTCCAGGGCATGTATATTTAGGGGTTAAAAGGATGTTATCATGACATGGACTATGCAGCTAATGGGGGTGAGCAGCTTGGTTTTAGGAAAAGAAGAGATTGTTTTCATCTGATGTTTGCTTTCAAAAATGTTTGAGAAGTACTTGTGGAAAGAATTACTTTAAGGTGACATTTGTTGACCTGAAGAATACATATGATGGAACCAACAGTGATGCCTAATGGTAGGTGCAATGGATATGTGGCTTAATTGGCAAGTTGCCAAATGGAGTGAGGAATTTTTATTGGAAGAGTTAGGTGTGTTTGAGTAGGAAAGGACAGTGAGTAGCTCCCTCTGAAGATGGGTTTACTTTAAAGATGTATTATATCCTTGTGGACATTTGAACTGCTTATAGATGGGTTGGTGAGGGAGGTAAGTCCGAGGGATTTAGAGCGATAAGCTGGTCTGCAGCATGCTGTGTTCAGGAACTGAAAGTTAATCAGTTGTTGTGTGTGGATGACATGTGTCTGGTGGCAAACAGAACCTTCAGAGGTTGGTGGCATTTTGGAGTGTGTAGAAGAAAGGTTCAAGCTGATGCTAATAAGAGTACAGTAATATGTTGCAGTAAAGTGTGTGGTAGGATGGGTTGTGTTGAAGGAGGATTGTTTGTGTTTGTTTAAATGGTGAGGATCTGGATGATATGTAGTATGTTGTATGCAAGGTAAGTTCCTAATTTGAATGAGTTGATAATTTTATAATATAGAAAACTGTTTTATAGTGAAATTAGGTTAGTTTTAGATCTTGAATGTTGTTCAAAATGGTGATTATTATGTATATGTAAAATGTTGATTAACAAAAGTAGGTCTGGTATTGTACTTTGATATCAAGTTACTGAATCTTTGAAACAGAGCTCAGATCAGCGAGACACCTTCACGTTGAACAATCAGCTGCAAGAGGAACTTGCTTCAATTGAGCTCCCGTTGATATATGCTCAGCCTGGTAGTCGACAGAATCCCACTGCCCTTAGTCCCCCAAAGGACTCTCCCTCAGAAAGAATCATGGATTTCTTCTTTACTCTTGCTGCTTGCAATACTGTCGTCGTTGCAAAGCATCCACATTGTGATGAGGTATGCTGTTTATTATTTTGTTTCAAGTGAAAACTTGATTTGTAGATTTGCTTGTAACTATCAGTTTGGCATTATGATTGATTTTAAAAGGTTTTAGAACATTATATTTTCTGTAATTATTGCAATAATGTTAATGCTAAGGATAAGTTATTAAGGATTTTTACCTCATAAAATAAACACTTTCCTTTTTTTCAGATGAATGCAAGTGGCATGATTGTGCCAAATGAGAGTACCAAAGAATCAAATACCAGTGAAGTAGATAATGCCAGCTATAGTACCACTACAAGTAGTATTGGTTCCAATTCATGGGGACCCAGTCGTGTATTACGAGGATTCCTCCCTTTTTCACGTCCACTTTCGCCAATAGCCTCATCCCCTCGTAGCACCCCACCACGTACCCCTGAATCATCACCACGATATCCAGCTCCTCTCACCCTTACTCCAAATCATAATCAATCGACCCCTTCTGTAAGCATAACTCTGAATCCCATCAGTCAGTCAGACAGTTTAGAGAGTGCCCATGGTATTCAATGTGATCACCAAGCCTCTGCTGATTCCTCCCCAGTAAGACCATCTCTTCTTAACATCCAATCAGCACAAATGTATAATTCTAACATAATGAGAGAGTCACGTTCTTTAACACCATCACCTCTGGATATCAAACCGATATATGAAGCTGAGAGTCCAGATGAACTAGCTTTGGTGGATGCTGCATACAAATATGGATGCCGTTTGCTCAGGAGGTCACTGCACAACATTCTTATATCACTGCCAGGTAACATTCATTTTTCCTTTGGTAATGAGAACTTTAAGTATCATAGTAAAGTTTTGTCATACAGTTGACATTGGTTGTCTATGCTAACTTGACTGCAGGAGAATCATATTCAACAATTACCTATGTCCTGTCTGAGAGCAAAGCAGGATAAACCTCTCTTAAAAGCAAAGTAACTACCATATAGAGTGGTCATCTCATCCCTGGGGAGTTAGGAACTAAGCATTCTTATGTTGTGTTGACATGATATCTTCAGTTACTTGATTTACTGGCAGTCTGTTCCTCACTTTCTAGGGAGTAGCTGACATTAATGGAGGTAAAAGATTAGTCAGATCTTCAAGTAGACCTGTATTTCATTTAGTGACACCAACAAGGCGTATAGAAAACTGCTGTATCAGTTATGCATAGCAAATGTTTGGTCACTCCCCATTTTTACTAAATAAAGAGCAGTGATATACAGATTTTGTGGATACGGTTTTTTACTGGACAGTCTATAGATAATTGTAGCATGAAACAATAGACTGGTTCTATTCAAGAACATTCCAAGTTCTCACTAAATTCATAGGTTTTATAGGCTTGGTAGCCAACTTTGCAGTCAGTTCTCTACATGAGTTACATGAATGTCTTTCCTCAAAAAACATGATCTTCTTCCTTCCAGTTCTCCACAGTTGTATCCAATCTTGAATGTTCTATACATGGCTTTTTCGTACATTCATTCCTTTCCCTCGTAATTTTCTTTTTATTCTGAGTAATTGTATATGTACCTTAATATATCTTGCTAATCAACCCATATTTTGAGAATTCACCAATTTAGCTGTTATGTCCATTCTCACATTTTATTATTTCTTTCTGTTTTGGTTAATATTTCCTTATTATTATTATTATTATTATTATTATTATTATTATTATTATTTATTTTTATCATTTTTTATTTTGCTTTGTTATTATTAGTTATTGATTTTTTTCATACATATTCGCCTTTTTCCATGTCAGCGAGGTAGCGTTTTGAAGAGAGGACTGAGCATTAGAGGGAATATCCTCACTTGGCCCCCTTCTGTGTTCCTTTGTTTGGAAAATTAAAAATGGGAGGGAAGGATTTCCAGCCCCCCCCCCCCCAACTCCCTCCTCTTTTAGTCATCTTCTGTGACACGCAGGGAATACATGGGACATATTCTTTCTCCCCTATCCCCAGGATAGTGCCAGGAATACAGACAAAAAAGGCCACATTTGTTAACATTTGTCTCTAGCTGTCATTTGTAATGTACCGAAACCACTGCTCCCTATCCAAATCCAGGCCCCACAGACGCTTCACATTCCCTGGTTGAGTCCATTGACAGCACGTTGACCCTGGTATACCACATCTTTCCAATTCACTCTATTCCTTGCATGCCTCTCACCCTTCTGTATGTTCAGGCCCCAGTTACTCAAAATCTTTTTCACTCCATCCTTCCACCTCCAATTTGGTCTCCTGCTTCTCCTTGTTCCTTTTACTTCTGATATATATATATCCTCTTTGTCAATCTTTCCTCACTAATTCTCCCCATATGCCTTAACCATTTCAACACACTCTCTTCTACTTTCTCAACCACACACTTTTTATTTCCACACAGCTCTCTTACCCTTTAATTACTTACTTGATCAAACCACCTCGCACAACATATTGTCCTCAAACATTTCGTTTCCGACACATCCACATTCACATTTTTATTATTGTTTTCTTTCTTTCTTTCAAACTATTCGCCATTTCCCGCGTTAGCGAGGTAGCGTTAAGAACAGAGAACTGGGCCTTTGAGGGAATATCCTCACCTGGCCCCCTTCTCTGTTCCTTCTTTTGGAAAAAAAAAAAAAGAGGAGAGGATTTCCAGCCCCCCACTCCCTCCCCTTTTAGTCGCCTTCTACGACTCGCAGGGAATACGTGGGAAGTAATTATTATTATCATTATTATTATTGATAGTATTATTTTCTTTTCTTCATACGTGTTTACCATTTCCTGCATTATTATATAACTTGCAGCTTCAAGTCTGCACTTCAGTCAGTAGTAGGAAATGAATGTACTCCTTTGGAGTGAGAACTTCTTTGATGAGATTTTACTCTGATGATACAACCTCACTAGAGTGACTTTTCTCATGCAGCACAAGCACAAGCAAGCATAGTCTAGTTATGCTGTATTCCATTATCATCTTTTGATACACATAACACCAGCAAAAACTAAGAGTTAAAGAAAGAAAACTAATAATCCTTTCTGCTTGAAATGAGACAATATTGTTCTTAGCACACAGACCTTATCTTCTTTTCTTATTTTCCAGAAAGACACTGCTGTTTGTAGCACACAGACTTGATAATTTTTTCAGATTCCAGTCAACTGAACTTATAGCAATTTTTACATTGTGTAACACCTTTTTCATTAATTATTGCAGGATATGGGCTAAGTGAATATGAAGTCCTTCATGTTCTACCATTTGATTCCAATCGAAAGAGGATGTCTATAATTGTTCGCCACCCTGAAACACAAGAAAAAATTCTCTATTGTAAAGGTGAGAATATTGATAATTATTCCCAATATTTCTAAATTTTATCATGCAAGCTCAGGACCTCTTACATTTGGCTGTACAGCTTGGAGGTTGCTCTCCACACGTGACAGTTTCCATCCTTTGATGATAATACACCCTGTATTGAAGTGTGAAATAGAATACCTGAGGACAGAATATGGTGTGCAGCTGGTTGAATTTGTAAGGAATAACTGTGTAAGAGAGAGGTGTCATAGTAAGCACAGTTTGATTAAGAGAGCTGACTAGGTTGTGCTGATATGGTTCAGATGTATGGAGAGATGAATAAAGAAAGTCAGACTGAGATGATTTACGTGTCAGAGTTTAAGGGAGAAAAGGGGTTGGGGAGACCAAGAAGGAGATGGAAGGATGTTGTAAAAGAGGCTTTGGAGGTATCATGAACTGAGTATTTAAGAGAATGAGAGGTTTGCATGGGATAGAATTAATTGGATATGAGGTATATGTGGGTGGTGCACCAAACCAGGGCATATGAAGTGAGTAGTGTACCAAACCTGGGCATATATATATATATATATATATATATATATATATATATATATATATATATATATACATAAGTATACTTATGTAAGTAGGAGAGATGGCCAGAGAGCGTTATTGGATTACGTGTTAATTGACAGGCGTGCGAAAGAGAGACTTTTGGATGTTAATGTGCTGAGAGGTTCAACTGGAGGGATGTCTGATCATTATCTTGTGGAGGCTAAGGTGAAGATTAGTATGGGTTTTCAGAAAAGAGGAGTGAATGTTGGGGTGAAGAAGGTGGTGAGAGTAAGTGAGCTTGGGAAGGAGACCTGTGTGGGGAAGTACCAGGAGAGACTGTGTACAGAATGGAAAAAGGTGAGAACAATGGAAGTAAGGGGAGTGGGGGAGGAATGGGATGTATTTAGGGAATCAGTGATGGATTGCGCAAAAGATGCTTGTGGCATGAGAAGAGTGGGAGGTGGGCTGTTTAGAAAGGGTAGTGAGTGGTGGGATGAAGAAGTAAGAGTATTAGTGAAAGAGAAGAGAGAGGCATTTGGACGATTTTTGCAGGGAAAAAATGCAATTGAGTGGGAGAAGTATAAAAGAAAGAGACAGGAGGTCAAGAGAAAGGTGCAAGAGGTGAAAAAAAGGGCAAATGAGAGTTGGGGTGAGAGACTATCAGTAAATTTTAGGGAGAATAAAAAGATGTTCTGGAAGGAGGTAAATAGGGTGCGTAAGACAAGGGAGCAAATAGGAACTTCAGTGAAGGGCGTAAATGGGGAGGTGATAACAAGTAGCGGTGATGTGAGAAGGAGATGGAATGAGTATTTTGAAGGTTTGTTGAATGTGTCTGATGACAGAGTGGCAGATATAGGGTGTTTTGGTCGAGGTGGTGTGCAAAGTGAGAGGGTTAGGGAAAATGATTTGGTAAACAGAGAAGAGGTAGTAAAAGCTTTGCGGAAGATGAAAGCCGGCAAGGCAGCAGGTTTGGATGGTATTGCAGTGGAATTTATTAAAAAAGGGGGTGACTGTATTGTTGACTGGTTGGTAAGGTTATTTAATGTATGTATGACTCATGGTGAGGTGCCTGAGGATTGGCGGAATGCGTGCATAGTGCCATTGTACAAAGGCAAAGGGGATAAGAGTGAGTGCTCAAATTACAGAGGTATAAGTTTGTTGAGTATTCCTGGTAAATTATATGGGAGGGTATTGATTGAGAGGGTGAAGGCATGTACAGAGCATCAGATTGGGGAAGAGCAGTGCGGTTTCAGAAGTGGTAGAGGATGTGTGGATCAGGTGTTTGCTTTGAAGAATGTATGTGAGAAATACTTAGAAAAGCAAATGGATTTGTATGTAGCATTTATGGATCTGGAGAAGGCATATGATAGAGTTGATAGAGATGCTCTGTGGAAGGTATTAAGAATATATGGTGTTGGAGGCAAGTTGTTAGAAGCAGTGAAAAGTTTTTATCGAGGATGTAAGGCATGTGTACGTGTAGGAAGAGAGGAAAGTGATTGGTTCTCAGTGAATGTAGGTTTGCGGCAGGGGTGTGTGATGTCTCCATGGTTGTTTAATTTGTTTATGGATGGGGTTGTAAGGGAGGTAAATGCAAGAGTCCTGGAAAGAGGGGCAAGTATGAAGTCTGTTGGGGATGAGAGAGCTTGGGAAGTGAGTCAGTTGTTGTTCGCTGATGATACAGCGCTGGTGGCTGATTCATGTGAGAAACTGCAGAAGCTGGTGACTGAGTTTGGTAAAGTGTGTGGAAGAAGAAAGTTGAGAGTAAATGTGAATAAGAGCAAGGTTATTAGGTACAGTAGGGGTGAGGGTCAAGTCAATTGGGAGGTGAGTTTGAATGGGGAAAAACTGGAGGAAGTGAAGTGTTTTAGATATCTGGGAGTGGATCTGTCAGCGGATGGAACCATGGAAGCGGAAGTGGATCATAGGGTGGGGGAGGGGGCGAAAATTTTGGGAGCCTTGAAAAATGTGTGGAAGTCGAGAACATTATCTCGGAAAGCAAAAATGGGTATGTTTGAGGGAATAGTGGTTCCAACAATGTTGTATGGTTGCGAGGCGTGGGCTATGGATAGAGATGTGCGCAGGAGGATGGATGTGCTGGAAATGAGAGGTTTGAGGACAATGTGTGGTGTGAGGTGGTTTGATCGAGTAAGTAACGTAAGGGTAAGAGAGATGTGTGGAAATAAAAAGAGCGTGGTTGAGAGAGCAGAAGAGGGTGTTTTGAAATGGTTTGGGCACATGGAGAGAATGAGTGAGGAGAGATTGACCAAGAGGATATATGTGTCGGAGGTGGAGGGAACGAGGAGAAGAGGGAGACCAAATTGGAGGTGGAAAGATGGAGTGAAAAAGATTTTGTGTGATCGGGGCCTGAACATGCAGGAGGGTGAAAGGAGGGCAAGGAATAGAGTGAATTGGAGTCATGTGGTATACAGGGGTTGACGTGCTGTCAGTGGATTGAATCAAGGCATGTGAAGCGTCTGGGGTAAACCATGGAAAGCTGTGTAGGTATGTATATTTGCGTGTGTGGACGTGTGTATGTACATGTGTATGGGGGGGGGGGTTGGGCCATTTCTTTCGTCTGTTTCCTTGCGCTACCTCGCAAACGCGGGAGACAGCGACAAAGTATAAAAAAAAAAAAAAATATATATATATATATATATATATATATATATATATATACATATGTATATAGTAAATGAATAAGTTAATGAATATATTATTAATATTATTATTATTATACTTGATTGCTGTTTCCCTTGTCAGTGAGGTATTGCCAGGAAACAGATGAAGAATGGCCCATCCACTCATACACACATATATATGCATAGACGACCACACACACACATATACATAAACATGCATATCAACATATACATACATACATATACACATATACACATGTACATCTTCATACTTGATTGCATTATCCATTCCTGTTGCTACCCCACCACACAGGAAATAGCATTCCCCTTAGAGTGAGGTAGCGCTAGGAAAAGATGAAATAGGCCACATTTGTTCACAGTCTCCAGCTGTTATGTGTAATGCACCAAAACCACAACTCCCTATCCACATCCAGGCCCCACAGACCTTTCCATGGTTTTCACCAGCAGATGCTTTACATTCCCTGGTTCAGTCCATTGACAGGACGTTGACCCCGATGTACCACATCGTTCCAGTTCACTCTATTCCTTGCACACCTCTCACCCTCCTGTATGTTCAGGTCCCAGTCACTCGAAATCTTCTTCACTCCATTCTTCCACCTCCAATTTGGTCTCCCATTTCTCCTTGGTCCCTCCACCTCAGACTCATATATCCTCTTTGTCAATCTTTCCTTAATCATTCTCTCCATATGTCCAAACCATTTTAACACACCCCAAGCTCTCTCAAGCACACTCTTTTTATTACCACACATCTCATACCCTTTCATTACTTACTCTCTTGATCAAACCACCTCCCACCACATATTGTCCTCAAAGATTTCATTTCCAAATGAAGTGGTATGTTTGATAGTGCACCAAAGTAGGGCATATGAAGTAGTTTAGGTAAACCATGGAATAGTCTAGGCTCTTGTTCATTTGTTTGTAATGCTTCCTCATTAAGGAAGGAGAAGGGTTTGTTTATTAAAACAAGTAAGTATCTCATGGACATCATTATCATTTTTATTTTCAGGAGTGTTAAGTCACTGGGATCTGAGCACAAGATGTTTACATTTTTGCCAGAAAGACTTAAAAAAATGTGTAGAGATGATCAGTGATCCGAATGTCTTGACTAGAATCTGCATAAATCAACCTGTTCATAAAATGGGAATTGCATATTGAATAAATACATGGGACAGAGATGCAGAATTTCCTAACCAGAAAAAATTCAATTTTTAATACAACATTCCTTTTTTTCAGGTGCTGACTCAGCAGTATTAGATAATCTAAGTCGAGCAGTAGATGACAAAACTAAGTTGAGAATATTTCGTACTCAGCAACACCTATACAGTTACTCCAAGAAGGGCCTGCGGATTCTCTGCATGGCCAAGCGAATTTTGTCTGACACAGATTATGAAGACTGGGCAATGAAGCACAAAGAAGCAGAAAATTCTCTCTCAAATAGAGAACACAAATTACAAGATTCATATAACAGAATTGAGAAAAACTTGAAATTAGTAGGTCAGTCTTTCTCTTTTTGATGCTCACCATGATTATATGACATTTTGTCTTGGATATTCCTCATAAGATGTTTTGAGTTTTCCATTACATACTCATATATTTTGCACATATATTATTTGTCCAGTAATGAAGAACATGTTCTTTAGTGTTTTTCCTTCATAGTGATTTGTCCTCTGCCTTACTTTTGCAGTGATGGTTTCAGAAGTGGTAATGTGTGGATCAGGTGTTTGCTTTGAAGAATGTATGTGAGAAATACTCAGAAAAATAGATGAATTTGTATGTAGCATTTATGGATCTGGAGAAGGCATATGATAGGGTTGATAGGAATGCTTTGTGGAAGGTCCTAAGAGCATATGGAGTGGGATGTAAGTTACTAGAAGCAGTGAAAAGTTTTTACCACGGATGTAATGCATGTGTACGAGTAGGTAGAGAGGAGAGTGATTGGTTCCCAGTGAATGTTGGTTTGTGGCAGGGATGCATGATGTCCCCATGGTTGTTTAATTTGTTTATGAATGAGGCAGTTAGGGAGGTAAATGCAAGAGTTTTGGAGAGAGGCATGAGTATGCAGTCTGTTGTGGATGAGAGAGCAAGGGAAGTGAGTCAGTTACTGTTCGCTGATGATACATTTCTGGTGGCTGAGAAACTGCAGAGGTTGGTGACTCAGTTTAGAAAAGTGTGTGAAAGGAGAAAGTTGAGAGTAAATGTGAATAAGAGCAAGGTTATTAGGTTCAGTAGGGTGAAGGGACAACTTAATTTGGATGTAAGTTTGAATGGAGAAAAGTTGGAGAAAGTGAAGTATTTAAGATATCTGGGAGTGGACTTAGCAACAGATGGAACCATGGAAGCGGAAGTGAGTCACAGGGTGGGGGAGTGGGCAAAGGCTCTGGGAGCAATGAAGAATGTGTGGAAGGAGAGAATGTTATCTCTGAGAGCAAAAATGGGTGTGTTTGAAGGAATAGTAGTTCTAAAAGTGTTATATAGTTGTGAAGCATTGGCTGTAGATAGGGTTGTATGGAGGAGGGTGGATGTGTAGAAAATAAAATGTTTGAGGACAACATGTGGTGTGAGGTAGTTTGATCGAGTAAGTAATGAAAAGGTAAGATAGATGTGTGGTAATAAAAAGAGTGTGGTTGAGAGAACTGAAGAGGGTGTGTTGAAATGGATTGGACATGTGGAGAGAATGAGTGAGGAATGATTGACAAAGAAAATATATGTATCAGAGGTGGAGGGAAGAAGGAGAAGCAGGAGACCAAATTAGAGGTGGAAGGATGGAGTTAAAAAGAATGACTGAAGGCAAGCTAGTATGAAAATGTATATATCTGTGTATGTGTATATTGATATGTATGTATATGTGCATGTATGGGCATCTATGTGTATATGAGTGGATGGGCCATTCTTCATCTGTTTCCTGGCACTACCTTGCTGACATGGGAAACAGCGATTAAGTATAATGATAGATGACGAAGGTATTGTAAAGAGCAGGTGTTGTCCATTCTTGTATAGTTTTTGCTGGTAATGAAACCCAACATTCTGTTTGATTCGTTACGTGTAACTAAGCATTGCTAAGTATATTTTAGGTCATTACTGATTAATGCTCTGAGGTCTTAGTGTTTGGGGAAATGATTGGCTTGATTTTGGCCTTAAGTTCGTTCACAGGGGGGTTTGTTTACAAAGATGTATAATGTTATAAATTTTGGTGTTTTCAGTTTGCCATATTTGGGTTTAAGTTCTACAGACTGAGATTATTTAGCATACATCTCTCAAACCTTCTGTTAGAGTGCAGAAATCATTGCCAGAAAGAAAATATGAACAATGGAAAATTATTTTCAGCTGAAAATAAGTATTGTGGTGTTGTATTAGAAAAAGTTAAATCTTTTTGCTTTCAGAATTTCGTTCATACAGCAAAATGAACATAACATTACATTAGTTAAAAAAAAGTTGCAACATCACTGAGTTATGTGTTATTGTTTCTGTGCAGGTGCTACTGGAATAGAGGACAGATTGCAGGATGGTGTTCCTGAGACTATTCAGGCTCTGAGAAATGCAGGAATCGTGGTATGGGTGCTTACAGGGGACAAGCAAGAAACTGCTGTCAATATTGCCTATTCTTGTGCACTCTTTTTGCCAGATATGGAGGTAAGGTTGTTTACTGCTTTGTTTTGTCTGTTTAAACAAGTAACCAGCTTGAAAATCTGCAATGCATTTTTGTTCCTAATTGACTAGATGTAATCATACCTGTTGAAATTTCCATGAAAGTTGAAGGGTGAAAGGCATTAATGATTTAGATTTTGCTCAATAATTTTGGATATTTCCTTGTTTATAATCATTGAGCAAAGACAGTGGCACAGGCCCTTATGGCCATCTTGTTTTATCGTTGTTATCATGATTTAACTACTGATGCAAGTATTATGTTTTTGTTATTCTCATTTCTCTTATTCTCCCTGGGGATCAGGTTTAAAGATTACCATTAGTATGACTTTCTTGTCTTTGAGGGCTTCATAGTAGAAGGGAGCAGATGAAAATCTTAAAAAATTGGAACAGGAGCCATCAGGATTTTTCCTCAGGGGAACAGTCATTTGCTTCTGATCCATTCTTGCCAAGAGTGGAAAGGCATAAATGAAAATACTTTGTAAATTATTATTATTGTTTCTATTTATTTTGCTTAAGTAATTGCTTTTCCTGCCTCGGTGTGTTGTTGTCAGGAACAAATGAACAATGATCTCATATGCTTTCATTCATTCTCTTGTTTTGAATATATATATTAAAAGTGAAACCAAGCCTATCATTCACAGTCAGGCCTTACAGAGCATTCCATGAAGTACCTTGACCATTTTCTGCACCCAGGTTCAGCACATTCATAGCACGTCACCCCCCCCCCCCCCCCCAAAAAAAAAAAAAAAAAAAAGATTGCTTCAAATCCGCAACTGACATTACCTGGGCCTCCTTAGTTGCACTTAAAGGTTTCAAGTATTTTTCTTCATTTCATCTGTATACTTTTTTTTTTTTTACCATTACCACACTAATCTCTGAGTATTGCAAATAGCCTAGAGTTTCCAGTAGTTTGTTCCTGTTTGTATTCCTTTATAAGAACATTGTGTCAGAACTAAAAGCAGTTCATTAAGGATGATAGGGAATTATCTAATTGTGTTAGAACTAAAAGCAGCTCAGTAAGGATGATAGGGAATTATCTAATCTTGAGTAATACCTGGGAAATAATATATATATATACACCAGTTTGGTGCTTCTCACGAGCAAATTAGTATCAGGGAACAGATAACAGGGCTTTCAAGGTAAAATCCTCCTACAGCGCATTCCTCTGACGAAAATATACGAGGGTCCAGCTAAAAAGTTGAGCAGATTATTCAGTGCAATACCTAAAGAAATATGAGACATATGGATAGCAACTACAGAAACATTTAAAAGAAAATTAGATAATTGGTTGAGGTCAGTCAGTAAAAAATCCTTAATTGATAAGGAGGGTGAGAGGCTCTTAGTCAAGGTGGGCCTGGATCAAGTATGTGTGATTTCACCATGGTTGCTCAACCTGTTTATGGACAATGTGGTGAGGGATGTAAATGCAAGGGTTAAGGAGTAAGTGTTGGATGTACAATATGTTGAGGATGATAGGCCCATTGGGTGAATCAGATGCTTTTTGCAGATGACATGTCTATTAGTAGAAATGAAAAGAAAAAGTGAAGGAAGTTGAGTGCTCTGGGTACCTGTGAATGGACATGGCTGCAGCTGGAGCCATGAGATCTGAAGTGAGTCAGGGTGGAAGAGGGGGCAGTGAGATGCAAAGGGAAGAAGAGTTCATAGTCTGTAAAAGCAGAGATATGCTTGTTTAAAGGTACAGTAATCCCATCAGTTTTGTATGGATGTGAATTTTGTGCCTTGAATGCAAAAGAAAAGAAGAATATAATGTCATATGACAGCATATGGTGTAGGGCAGGTTGATCCTGCAAGGAACAACAGTGCTAGAGAGAGATGTGGAAATAAGCATTGTCTGAATAGAGGGCTAACCATGGTGTGCTCAGGTACTTCAGACATATGGTGAGGATGACTGAAGAAAGACTGACTAAGAGAGTCATTGTGCTAAAAGTGGAGAAAAAGGGGGAGATGGAAGGATGAAGTACAAGAGGCTTTATATCTGGCTTGAACAATCTGGAGGGTAAGAGGCATGCATTGAATAGAATACAGTGGGCTGATGTGGCGTATCAGGGCAGTGTGTTGCAAATAGGTTGACTTGGCTTGTGAAGTGAACTAAAGAGCAGTGTCTAGGGCGTGGCTGTGGATTTTAGGCACTGGGTCATTACACTTGATAGCTAGAGAGTGGATGTATAAAAATGAGGCCATGGATTATCTTTTCCTGATGCTACCACTTTAAGACAGGAGAGTAGCAATAAAGAAAAAAAAATATAATTTCTGTGAACCTTAAATATATGTTACATTTACCTTTTAGATCCTGAAGTTAAATGCCCGCACAAAGGACCAGGCAGAACAGACAATTCACTTCTATCTGCAGCAAATTGATCAACAGGAGGAAGCATGGCGGCATACTGACATGCAAGCAATTGCTAATGGTGCTGTTCAGGGTGCTGGAGGAACAAGTAGAACAGGAATGGAGTTCTCTGCCATACAACATAACAACCAAAGACAACCTCATCTGCCGAAACAAAGGGGTCTTGTTGTTGATGGCAGGACCCTTGTGTAAGTATTATATTTGGTGGAAAATTTTTAGTGTAATCCATTATACTTATTACATATCAAAAGTCTTGGTTAGATAGCAACAAAGCTAAGATAATCTTTTTTAAACTTTTTCTTCAGCACACAAAAAAATCTTGATTGTTCTTAAGATGAAAAAACTGATTGAAGTGCTTGACTGATTTTCAGATTTTTTTCAGGATAAGAAAATGGTTTGGAAGGAGGTTGATGGAGAGAAAAGCAAGATAACAAATAGGAATATCAGTGAAGGGCTAATCAGAAAGTGATAACAGGCAGTGATGAGATGAAGAGGAGATGGAGTGAGTTTGATGATAAAGTGGCAGATGTAGGATGTTTAGGTTGGGGAGGTACATGAAGTGATTCATGGCAAGTGGTTTGGTAAAGGGAGAAGAGGTGGTAAAAGCCTTACATAGGATGAAATGTGGCAAGATGGGTGGCATGAATGGTACTGCAGTTGAATTTCTTAAGAAGAGGGTTGACGGTGTTGTTGATTGGTTATTAAGGATTTTCAGTGTATTTATGGATCATGGTGAAGTGCCTAAGGAAGCAGATGAAGAAAGGCATTTAAGTGTAAGAAGTGGAGGGAACAAGGAGAACAGGGAGACAAAATTAGAGATGAAAGGATGAAGTGAAAAAGGTTTTAGTGATTGGGGCTTGAACACACAGGAGGGTGATAGGTGTGTACAGAATCGAGTGAATTGAAATGATGTATACTGGGTCATTGTGCGGTCAATGGACAGTACTAGGGCATGTAAAATTTGTTGAAGATCATATGTGAAGATGCTATAGTATATCAGGCCTCTACAGATTATTTTTATATAAATATAGACCATGATTCATATGTGTGATAAAATATGCCCTCCTGCATTACATAGCAAAGGTGTTCTTGGGGGTATTGCAGAATATCCCCACAATCTTGGAACATTTCTATAGACTCCTCCAACACAACTTGTTTTCATAAATTTTGTCATCTCTACACTTTATCTTTGGTCTCCCACAGTATCTGTTTTATTCAGCTTACTGTAATATTCTTGTGTGTATATTATTTTCCTAGGATTTGATTAGTTTTATGTTGTGAATTTTAGTTGATTATAAAAAGTTTTTCAGAAACATATCTACTTGAAAATATGAAACATCTTTTAGTTATTTGTGGTTACCTCTTTTTCACACCCTCTTGCACCTCATGGTGTAGCTTGTACTCATCTTTAGCAGGCACAGTTTTGCGCTGGAAAGCTTTATGAAAGATCATTTTACCCTAAAATTTTCTTTCTGAATATTACATTAATTATTTCCTTACTTTTCTGCCTATAGATGTATCAGAATATTACATTGATTATATCCTTATTTTTCTACCTATAGATATATCCTTGACCAACGAGCAAATCTGAAGAAAGCCTTTCTTAACCTTGCCGGAAAGTGTTCAGCAGTGTTATGTTGCAGAGCTACACCCTTGCAAAAATCTCTCATTGTTCGCAGTGCCAAAGATAACCTGAAGGTTCTTACCTTAGCTGTTGGTGATGGTGCTAATGATGTTTCAATGATTCAGGTAAGAATGACATGCTCTGATAGTTACTTGTGAATTAAGCTAAAGAAAGGTAATCATTGATGATTAGTAGAATTTTGGTGTGATTTGGTTCTCCTTTAGATTATATTAGACTAAATAATTTCAGAACAGAAGATGATCTGTAAATAGAATTTTGATTTGTAATTCATTGAAAAGGATAGCTTGTCAGTATGCTTTAACCATATAGGATGAAAATAGTAGGAAAGAGTCTACAAGAAAATTGTTATTTTAGAATGCACCAGAGCTGAATGCTTCAAAAGAGGTGCAGGAATACTCTTTGAGTTACTGGACTTATTTGGTAATATCAAAACCTTTCATGTATAATTCACCAAAACCAGAGTACTATATTTGATAATGAGTGATAAAGGAGAGAGCAGTACAGGGTATAACACTGAAAACTATTGCAGAAGGCTTTAAGTGTATTTTATGATGTGTGTAAGCATTGGTGATTGAAGGTAGATGCAAACAAAAGTAAAGTAATGGTGTTTGAAAGGAAACAGAGTGAAAGTAAAGATTTTGCAAAGCCCTATAGAGTGGAAAAAAAGTGTACCAAACTGTGTAATGGATATGACGGGAGAAAGAGTGGAAGAGGTGACAGAATTTAAGTATTTGAGAGCTATCCTTTGGGGGAAGGGTAACATTTGTTATATGGAAGAAGAGATTAGGGAGAGAGCAGTAGAGGGTAGAAGAATCATTAGATCTCTAAATGAATTATTGAAAGGTAGTGGTGGAAGTGAAGAAAGGATTAAGGGACAGCATAGTCCTCCCAGCCTTGACTTATGTGGATGAAATATGGACATGGGATGAATCACAGAGGTCAAGATTCCAGGCTACGGAAATGTGTTGGGTGATTAGATTGAATAAGAAAGTAAAGAGGAATGAGAGATTGGTTATGACAGGGAATGCAAAGGGAAAGAATTATAGAGGGGGGAAATGTAATACTTTGAGTTGGTTTGGGGGTGTGGAAAGAATGCAAGACAGGGTGTGTACAAGGAGAATGTATGGTAGTACAATTAAAGGGTTTTGTCAAAGAGGAAGGTCTTTTTGACATGGAGGAATAGTGGAAGAGCACTGGAAGGAGAGAAATGGGGAAGAATGTGTGGAATGATGTATTCAAGGGAGGCATGTAAGGACAGGAATAAGTGGAGACTTTTTCAATAGCCACCCCCCTAATGGAAGTTTCCAAAGGGAATGGGCAACAGAGAGATAGATAGATAGACACTAGTCATGTTTAAATTTTCTTTTTTTTTCTTTTTTTTATACAGACTGCAGACGTGGGAGTTGGCATCTCAGGGGTAGAAGGGAGACAAGCAGTGATGGCATCAGATTATGCCATTGCACGCTTTCGCCATTTAGAAAAATTACTGCTAGTCCATGGTCATTGGTGCTATGACCGACTGTCCCGTATTATATTATATTTCTTCTACAAGAATGCTGTAAGTATCTTTCACTTATTCATGACTACTTCGGTATATTGTCTTACCTTTTGTGTACACTGACAGTATTAAGTATATTGATTATGTTATTACTTATATTCTAACATTATGACTTTAATGCCACTTGTATGTGATGAACATTTCCAGGTAATGGCAAACAAAACCTCACTTGGTATTCAAGCATGACAGTTAAAGCCTGTTTTAATATGTTGTCATTTTTGAAATGCAAATAAACTTAGATAATGCAATATCAAGTATCATCCCAAACACTACAGGTACTTACCATAGTGATATTAGGAGTTGAGCACCTCGCCAAAAAGGCCAATAAACTCTTGCTGAAGAATTTTGCGTGTTGTTTGTATTGTAACATAAGTATAGTACTTGCAATATGGTTTTTCTAAAGAATTGAAATATTTGAAAAAGATGGGATTGTTCTTTTAGTAGAAACAAGATGGGAAATGGAGAATGGGAAGCACGAAAAAGCAAGAAAGTAAAACAAAAGAATAACAGAACGATGGAGATGGGGAAAATAGCAGTCTATTAAGGATAGTGTATATTATAAGAATATGTATGTAAAGACTTACAAGTGAGCTATATATTAACTGGAAAAAAAATCCCCATAAATTGGAAGTTCGAGCCTCACTACATGTTTTGCATTATTCTGCTTCCTTTATATGTTTATTTTCAGTGTTATATAAAGTAAACTGTATTTCATCAGTACTTAAGTTGAGTTTGTTTGTATTTCAGTCCTTTGTGTTCATCTTGTTATGCTACCAGTTATACAATGGCTTCAGTGGCAGCAGCATGATTGATCAGATGTATCTGATGGTATTTAACTTGCTCTTCACTTCCATACCTCCCATCATTGTTGGTATGTTCATCAGTATTTGTTTTAGTGTAATGCTAGGTAAGAGTTTTGAAAAAATTTCACTTTCAAATGCAAGAAAATAGGCCTAAATATGCAATATACCACTATTGGAAAGTTTTAATCATGATGATTGAATGAAACATTTTAGTCTCGAACTACTGAAATTGTTTATGGAACCATACACTCATTACTCTTCAGGATATTCTCACTGTCCTCCCAACTGCATATCTTTCTCATCTCTTTGTACTTGTTTTGTTCAGATGTAACCATGGTCCTAAAAATGCCATCACCACCCCATAGCACTTGCCTTGCTTACATGCAGAGTAGAACCATGGGGATATAAAGTATTTGAGGCTACAGGTGATGTGTATCCATTTGAGACATATATCCACTATTATGGCCTTTTGGATGAAAGCACTTTTCATTAATTGCAGAAAGTGACATTTTGGACAAATCAGTTTAGTGTGCAAATTGAAAAAATAAGAAGCACTGATGTGACTGGAAAAGTCAATATTCTGCTTCAGTGTGCTTGAATGGGATGAGAATGTATTTCACTTATTTCAGAGTCTGTATGTCCCTGATCCACTGATGAAATTTTGGAATGGAGTTGATTATGGTAGACAGACAGAAACAATAGTGTACATATATTATAAGTTCATCATCAGTATCTAAATTGGCTTTTGTTTTAATTACTTTCTGACAATCATTAATATAACATTTGCTTCTTTTCAAACATTTCATACATGTCCACCATTCCCTTATTAGCAAGTTAGCTCTAAGAATAGGCAAAGTACTGCCTCAATTGCTCACTCTCATGTTCCTGTATAATGCACTGAAGCTAGAGCTCTTTATCAACAGTCAAGCCCCATGAATCTTTCTCAGGTTTCCTCTAACTGCTTCATATACCCTGGTTCAGTCCTATTTGACAGCATGTCACTCCATATATACCACATTGCTCCAATTTGATTTGTTCCATGCACTCCTTACACGGTGCCTCTTGCATGTACAGGCCTCGATGACATAAAGCACCTTTCGCTCCATCCTTCTACCTTGTTCCCTCTTTTTTCTTAATGTATGTCCTCTTAATCAGTGTTTCCTCACCCACCCTTTCCATATGTCCAAATCATTTAAGCATACCCTCTTCAGCTCACGTAACCATACTTTTCTTGTTACCATACCATTCTCTTACCCTGTCGTATCTTACTTTTTCATCCTCCCTCACACCACATATTGTCTTCTTGCATTTTATTTCGAACATATCCACCTTCTACCCTGATTTCTTATTTAGGACCCATTTCTTGCATCCGCAGTGCACCATCATAACTACTGTACCATGAAACATACCCATCTTTGTCCTCTTTTTCCACATTCTTCTCAGTGCATTCAGGACGTATGGCTCACTTCAGCTCCAATAGTTTTGTCTGCTGCCATGTCCACACCCAAATATCTAAAAGATCCTACTTCCTCCAGCTTCACTTCATTCAAACTTACACTGAACTGACTCGTACCTTCTCCCTGCTGAACCTCTTTTCTTCTTATTTTTGTTCACATTAAATCTTAGCTTCCTCCCTTTATACACTCTGGGCACCATCCTTGGACACTAGCTGCTGCTGTTTCTTACTTGAGTCTGCCACCGGAGCCATCTCACCTGCAAACAGCAACTGATTGCCCCAAGGCCTCCCACCCCCAACTGACTGTAGACTCCTTTCTCTATCCAGAACCCTTACATTTACTTCTTTTACCATCCCATCCATAAACAGGTCAAATAACCATGGTGACCTCACACATCCTTGACACAGACCCATCTTCACCTGGAACCCCTCACTATCCTTTCCTACTCGTACACATGTCTTGCTGTCGTGATAAACACTCATTACTGCTTTTAGTAGCTTTATTCCTACCTTCCACAAAGCAACTCCATCAACCTTATCATTTGCTTGCTCTAGATCCGTAAATGTCTGTTACAAGTCCTTCTGTGTCTCTAAATATTTTTCACATATTTTGGTGCACACGTACTCTCCTACTCATGAAGCCACATATGTTAATTTTTTTTTTGTAATTCTCTTATTAGAATAGTAGTAAAGCAGTGTTTCAGCATATAGAGAGTACAGCTCTAATGCAAGTTTATCCTCTCTTTGGCTATTTTTTATTGTGTATGTTTTTCAAATAATGTTACTGCTGTATTTTACTGTGTGATTTAGATTTTACTTTTTAGAATAATGCTTCAACATTTGATATTATGGTTCACTAGCAGTCCTAACTTACAGTTACTGTACACATTTTTGCAATGTGGTGAATTTAGTCAACTGAAGTCACAGTTATGTTGAGCAACAAAATCCTGTTGGACAAGCTTGTACTTTTGCATTATTTAGACTAATATAGCAGACTATATGAATAAACTTGGTAGTCATGATGTCTGTAGTTCACACCCCTTGTTATTCATTCCAAACCAACCAGTACTGTTGATTTTTTCCTAACATTATTGTAGCATCTCGATTTCATTTATTAATCTTTTACTAGTGATTTCCCATTTATCTCATATGTTCACAAGGCCTCTCAGTCAACCGTATCATATGCTTTCTTTAGATCCATAAAGAAGACGTACTTTTCGTTCTTTCATACAAATTCTTCAAAGAAAATACCTTGTCCTCATGTCTTTACCCTATTGTGAAGTCATGTTGCTCTTCCCCAGTCAGATGTTTTATGCATGCCACATTCTCTTAATCATCACTCTCAGGACAACTTATCAGATTTGTACTTCAGTAATGTGAACATTTGCATTGTCTTCAGGCACCTCAACTTAGATCATAAAAACAGTGAAAATGGGTCCTGGGTTAACACCAGGACCCTTTCAGAAAGTGATTGTTGGTTGATAATAGATTAATAGAAATAGACATTATTTTTTAAAGAAAAAGCTTGAATTATGACTTTTATATTTTATGAACAGGTATCTACGATAAAGATGCTCCTGAAGAAGTGCTCCTTGCACAGCCACAGCTTTATGCCCAGGGCAGAGAAAGTCAGCTTTACAAGCCTCATTCCTTCTGGGTCAATATCCTTGATGCTGCATATCAGGCCATTGTTATTTTCTTCTTTGCTGCTGTCGTAAGTTCAGTGTTCATGTGTTTTATATGGTCAGGATTAGACACAAAACAAACCAAATGGAATTTTTAGATGAAAGAATTGTGTAGCTCGTAATAAAGCTGTTGTCTTTGATAATTTTATTGCATTTGTTTACTTTGTAGTTCGTTGTACATTGTACTTTATTAACTTCATTTAATTATACCTGATATTTTTCTGTTGAAATGCCATTCATTATTTTCTCTCCAGAGTTGGATCAACTATTCTGTCAGATGAGAATATTTAGTAGACCAAAGGGTAGAAACCTCACAAGCTCCTGCCATCTTTTGCTAACCACCTACTTGTCGCATTAGATCAAGTCCACTCTGCAACCAATTAGTAACCTCCATTGGGTGATGACATTTTCATCTCACAAGCCTTTTGTACCAACCTGTCTAATAATTCGGAGGGTCTTAGTGTGGTGCAGATGTTTGGTATTTTGTTTTGTAGCTTGAAGCAATTAAAGATATCTGTAAGTGTTTACATTGCAACTAGACCAGATATCTTTATTTGAAAGTTTGATATGTTGTCCTTGCCTGTTCCATGAGAGCTCTTTAAGGTTTCATTTGCATTGATTATGTTACGTGGAGTGAAGGATGGGTGGTCAGTTGTTTGTGAATGGATTTTGTGTCTGTTTTTCTTGACTTTCCTGTTATTTAAGGTTGGCTTTTATGTAGTGTTCCATGAGTCTGGTATACCACATCATTCCAATTAACTGTATTCCTTTCACCCCTTTCACCCTCCTGCATGTTCAGGCCCCGATCGCTCAGAATCTTTTTCACTCCATCCTTCCACCTCCAGTTTGGTCTCCCGCTTCTCCTTGTTCCCTCCACCTCTGATACATGTATCCTCTTTGTCAAAAAAGATATATTTTTATATACATATTCGCCATTTCCCCTATTAATGAGGTTGCGTTAAGAACAAAGGACTGAGCCTTTAAGGGAATATCCTCACATGGCCAACTTCTCTGTTCCTTCTTTTGAAAAAGTAAGAAATGAGAGGGAAGGATTTCCAGACCACCCAACTCTTCCTCCTCCTCCTCCTCCTCCTATCGCCCAATTTCAATTTGTTCTTCAGGATCGACACTGTTGGACAATGATCCACGAGAGAATCAAACAAAAATCCCACTCTCACCCACACAGCATGGCTTTAGACCCAAACACTAACCACCGTACTGCACAATGATTTCATACAAAAACCTTTTTATGACAGACAGGGATGATGTCCATTTTTTTAAATTATGAAGAAGATCAGTTTCAGTGGCCAATGGGACAGCAATTTCATGAAATCACTGAGTAGAGGCTGCTGATTGGTTGGTTAGAAAACCTAAGCGAGCCAGCAGGCCACTAGTGCCGATTAAATGGTTATCAAGGGGCAAGAGACATTTACCTCACCAGATGGCAGAAGGTTATGAAGTTTCTGAAATCCAAGACCCTAGAAATTCTCATGGCTTACAGTACACTCATGTAGCATTTACCTCACCAGATAGGCATTCCCCATATTAGTGAGGTAGCAATAGGAACAGTTTACAAATATGCTTTGAAATATATTGAAAAGAGAAAGAACAAAAAATGAATGAGAGCCCACCAGGAAATGGAATGTTCTGTTAAGTGTTTTACTTTGTGAGATAGGAAATTTATCTCAAGTCATCACCATAATCTCCATTAAGAACTGAACAGATGGCTGAAATGAGTGTCAGAGCAGTGTAAGATAAGGAGTTGTTCCTCCTAGGTGGCTGAAGAAAATAACAGTATGACATAATAGTAAGATAGGCAGTGAACAGTATGCAGTCTCTACCTTAGACATATTATTGTAGATGCTCCTTGTTCGGTAGGTACTCTCTTTTTTGGCAGTAACCAAATTGTGTTGAATTTTCTCTTTTGACAGATTGGTAGAATAAATTTTTTTCATTACAGCTCCATGAGGATTCCAATGCTGGGATGTACGAGTTAGGCTTGACGGTTACGCATGCTTGCCTTGTTGCTCAGTCATTGCATATTGCTATTGAAACCAAAGCATGGGTGAGTTTACCCAATATAGTTCCTATGTTTTGTACTTAAGCTTGATAGGCCTGTCTTCTAATGCAGCAGGATGTCTCTTGCACAACCTTCATACAGCCGTGTCTGCCCATTGCAGATGCATTCATTGATAAATCAAAGTTACACACATACTCTCTTCTTTTGTCTTTTCATTTTGTATAAGGCTTTCTCTATCCACACAATTCAGCTCATTCATTTACATTCTGTTGGTCATATATATGCATGCCAGTCCAGTACATTACTCTTGAGTATTACAGGTTCAGAATGCTCAGGACCAAGAGTAGTGGATAGACTCGTTTGGTCTGAAGTAAGTTATATGGTGCTTGGGGGCAAAGATCCTGGGTTCTTTGAGGAATGTGTAGAAGGCAGAAGTCATTGTCTGTTATATGAGTAAGTTTGAAGGTATATTAGTCTTTCCAGTGTTGGATGGAAGTGAGTCTTGGGCCCTGAATGCAAAGGAACAAAACATGGTAGATATGATGGAAATTAGATTCCTGGGGACATTATGTGGAAAAGGAAGGTTGATCATGCTAAGAATAACAGTGAAAGAGGGAGGTGTGGTAATAAGCACAGTATGACTGGGAAAACTTACTAGATTGTGCTGAAATGGCTCAAACATATTGAGAAAATGAGTGATGGAAGACTGATAAGAGAGTCCATGTGTCAGGAGTGGAGGGAGAAAGAGGGGGATGATACCAAGAAAGATATGGAAGAACAGAATGAAGGAAACTTTGGATTGATTTTGGGGCTGAACATTTAGGAGGGTGAGAAGCATGCATTGGATGGAAAGATTTTGATTGATTTGGTATGCAGGAGGCAATGTGCTGTCAGTGGGCTGAACCATGGCATATAAAGTAGTCAGGGTAAACCATGGAATAGTCTTAGGGGCTTGGTTTTAGATGATAGGCTGTTGTTTTAGAACATTGTGCTTGACAGCTAAAGAGTGGCTGTGTCCCAGCGACAGCATTGTTCGTCTGTTCTTTACGAAATCTTGCTTAGGCTGGTGAAGCAGTTGTGTATAGAAAACTAAAATGAGAGTGATTTTATTTTTTATAATGTTTTGCATCAATTTTTGCCTGATGTTTGATGTTTTCTCTCTGCAGACTGTTATCCATGTGTTTGGATTGGCTATGTCTTTCTTGTTGTTCTACGGGTTTGGTGTACTTTACACCATGACTTGTGTGGCCTGCTTTGGTGAACCCAGTCAGTTTGGTGAGCTAGCACATGCATTATCTTCCCCTCTCCACTGGCTCACAGTTCTTCTTACTGCAATACTTGCTGTCTTACCAAGGTAAGAAGTTCAGGATTTTATTGTTATGGTTAGTCTCCCTCTTATCTCTCAAGAGGCAAAAGTTCATATTATTTATGTAATCAGAAAATTGTATAAGAAAATAAGTGAAAGGAATGGAAGTATTGACTAACAGGTGCATGCCTGTAGTCAATTCACATTCAGTACTTTCAAATTATTTTCAGAAAATGATACAGTAAATTGTATTTTTTGTCATTTCTTTCTACACAATTCTCCTTAAAATGGGTTCTTGCCTAATACAAAAACAAAATTTTATTCAGATAAATAATAATGAACAATAGAAATAATGAACAAAATGGATGGTAGATAGAGGAGCTAGTGAGCTATTTTTCAGGAAAAGAACACTATAGGAGGTGCCATCAGAGAGAGTGACAGAAGCACCTTGTCATAGCCACTAGATTTGAGTTCTCCTTCCTGCTTGGCTGCCCATGAGAATTTGATAGTTTTATGTGTGATTCGTAGCTGCAGTGTGTGAAAATAAAAAATTACAAAAGCATGTAAACTTGCACCATAGTGTACATAAAGGTTCTTTTCCAGCTTAATGATACTTAACATGGTTAGCCAGTTGTAAGGAAGGAAATATCTTATGGACAGGAGACAGTTCTTTCCATTATCTGTGTGTATGTGACGAGATGAAAATTTCCTGAAATTCTCTGTAGTTAGGCTGGAATATATGTTTGCTCAGCAACCCTATCTTGACTGGGACTTCAGTGAAGAACAAGCTTACTTGTAGCTTTTATTTGGAGGAGCAGCTTTCTCGCCAACACTTACATGAATGTGAACATCTTCGGTCTCTTAGTCTGTAAGGTCTTATTTTATTTACAAAAGTATTATATTGATTCATCAGTTCATGTGAGGAAGAAAAGACTCGCTCACATAACAATGTTTTCTTATTTTTAAGGTTCATAGCTTGTGCAGGCACTTTGTTCTGTGAATGATAAACTCTTCAACCTCTTAGTTATATAAGCCCATTTGCTTTCTTATTGACATCAGGTAGCTTGTGAGTGCACCTTGAAATATTATATTGATTATTCGGTTCATGTGAGGAAGAAAAGTCTCTTATATAACAATATTTCCTTTTTAAGGTTCGTGGTTCGTGCAGTTCTCTGTTCTGTAAATCCCAGTCCAGTAGTACAAGTATTAATAGACAATAAAGGATCTAAACAGAAAGACTTCATAGTCTCATGGTCAAGATCTACTTCATCTTCCTCAGTGTACAGGTATTGTGATGCTGGCTGTTCAAGCAGTCTGTTTATGATCATCCTGGTTATGATTTTAAGTCGCAACCATGTATTTTAAATTTGATTTTTTTTATTTTTAAGTATAATATTCTAGGATCTCATACCAGTCTTCTTACTTTGCTATTAATTGATAGTCTCAAAACACAAGAAAAATCTTATGCAGCCTACACTTGCACCCATGCTAAGCAAACACCCAGATTTCTCTCTGATTGATTGAGATAACATCCTGTAAAACAGCACTGTGTTATCCATTGCAGATATTTTGTAAGAGAAAGTGACCAGTTTTAAGTAAGCTATAGTAAGTTTTGATATGCTCATTCTGGAAATGAACTTAGACCATTAAGCAGTAAACTGAGTAAAGCCATTTAACTGTAATACCTTCAAACGTCTGTATTAGTTAGAAGTTTTGATTTGGTAGAGACATTGTGATGTGTGGTGATGACATGAGCTGATGGTTTCATATCTAGTTATGGGTAGAGTTAAGTGGAGGTTACTTGATATTTCATAATAGCTCTTTGGTAAGGTACTGTACAGGCTGAAAGGAATTTATTACCCAACATAATGAAAAATAATCTGTTAGATTTGTTGTAGGTTTTACTGGATCCCATATTATTTGTTATGCATAGGGTTAACAGAATTCCTCCTGCTACATGTCGTTAGTGGCAGTTTTTTCATCTTTACATCATCCTCTAGAAATCTACCTTTTTTTTTTATTTGATGCCTTAACGTGATTGACTGCTTTTTAATTGACAATTTCCTCTGTGGAGAAATTCAGATTGTTATCCCTTGTAAAGGATAAGAGAGAGGTGTGGTAATAAAATGAGTGTGGTTGAGAGAGCTGAAGAGGGTGTGCTGAAATGGTTTGGACATATGGAGAGAATGAGTGAGGAAAGGTTTATAAAGGGGATATATGTGTTAGAAGTGGAGGGAACAAGGAGAACAGGGAGACAGAATTGGTAATAGAAGGATTGAGTGAAAAAGATTTTGAGTGATTGGGGCCTGAACATGTGGGAGGATGAAAGACATACAGGGGATAGAGTGAATTGGAGCATTATATGTGGAGGTCGATGTGCTGTCAGTGGACTGGACCATGGCTTGTGTAGTGTCGGGGTAAACCATAGAGAGGTTTGTGGGGCCTGGTTGTGGATAGGTAGCTGTGGTTTTGGTGCATTACACATGACAGCAAGAGAATGGATGTGAGTAGATGTAGCTTTTTTTTTTTCGTTACATGTATTGCTAATGCAGGAAATGTTGATCAAGTATGGGAGAAAAGAGTCTTGCTTTGTCTGCTATATTATTTCATTGTCCTTCCTTATCCTGCTGTACTCACACCAATTTCTTGTTATTTATTGCCTCTCAGGTGCTGGCCAGCTGGAGTGCCACCTATATCTTAACAATACACATTGCATCTCCTAAGCTCTTTTGCTTTCATCTTTCTCTTTTTCAACCTTTTTCCCTCAGTATTTGAAACTGAAGGTAACCATGTTCCTACTTCTCTATAAATTTTGCAGAACCTTCCATAAGAAGAACCCGGAATATGTTTACTGAACTCCATTGATATACTTGTTTCCCTGCTTTGTCCACTACCATTCTTATGGTCTTTCCTGAAACAAGTTAATGATTACCTTATTTGGATACTGTATGCCCTACTGTTGTAGTCTTTCATGCTTCATATTGTTTGTACACCAACTGTCTGAACATCGCATCCATCTCTGTTCCTCAGTGGATCACTTTGGAATCTGGCGTCGTCTGCTCAAAAATCCTGTCTAGGCATTAGCATCTATGTCTCATTTAAATACTGATGTGCACTTTTACTCTATTTACATTTTTTTTTTCACCATAAACCCAGGAAAATATTATGGGAGAGTGTTGAAGTAATGCCTGGAATCTTTTACCATTCACAAGGATATCCTGTCTCATTAAGATTGAGCTTTTGAGCTATTTACACCTTTAACCCACCTACCCCCACCCCAATGTATTTTACTGCATACCTGGCTTTGAAGATTTCTACCATATGGAAAATATGTTTGTTTTATCCTGCATCCATTTCATAATAAAGGGACAACCCCACCATTTTAATTCCATATTTATTTTAATGCCACTTTTCTTTTACATACTAGCTCATAATATATTTGTGAATTATCCTCTACCTGTCTTTCCTTTAATCTTCATCCCCAGCCATTCTCGTTTTTATTTTTCTGCTGTGCACATTCAATATGTAATAATGTTTAAGGTTAAAGGACTAAATAAAGTTCATTGGTAGTGCCTTTATTGTTCAAGTATAGAGGAATACTTTTTACACATTGAAATAAATATGGTTGTATTTTTCTTTGCTTTCTAGGTGTCTAGTTGATATTCATGTGAGTATGTTTCATAAGTATAGGCATGTCAGTATTGAATTCGCTTTTCTAATTAATGAATCTAGTATAAGTAGAGTAAATACAATAATCCTTGGACCAAGTATTAATGTGGATTTAGGAATTTTATAGATTTTAGAAATATGGGTCACAGATTGTGGTCTGAATGTATTATAACATTGTGTTTTACATACGTAATGCAGGCTCTAAATGTTGTCTACACAATATGTAAAGTTTTATAATATAAAACATTTAAGATATATTTACTGAGAACATTGCTCAATACATATCCACACCCCTTCCGTGTGTCCTTCTCCATAAAATATTATGTATATTAAGGCAGAGGTTGGCAGTTACATAGATGAAATGTTCAGGGTGATATCAGGCACTGCTGATGTGGCAGCATGAGAAGGAGGAGGCAGTTCTTGCATTTTATCCAATGTAGGCATTGGTGTTGATGTGCATGAGGGTCATCAAAGCTAAGCTATAGATTGAAGTTTTTTTGTTTTTTCTCCATTGCTTTGAAGCCTGGTTATGTAGTTCTTGAAAAAAAGAGTCCTCTGCATAAAAAAGGTTGGTACCTTGATGACTCTCTCCTGGATAAAGTACACATACATTTTTTCTTGTTGGTTGATGAAACTTTTTTTTGCAAAAACCTTCTGTACTCATCTTTTATTGCTATTCCATGATCCATGGTGATCTCTTATGGATCTTCAATGTCATTCACATTATCCCTATAGTTGTCTTCTGTGTGGGACATAACCATGCTAGCAGTTTTTTCTTCTGTCATTTGGAAACTACAAGCATTAATTTTTGTAATTCATTTAATGAAGAATGTCATCATCATGGCTTCCTCACTGCTCACTCCCTTAGCACACCATAACAAATCTGCCGCTTGTGTCTTCTCAGTGGAGGTTCCGATGCTTTAAAAGTTTTATCATTCTGAGGGCCATTGAACATTAAAAGCAACCTTTCTGTATACCATACAATTTTCAGTGTTGAATGTGTCACTGACTGAAACCCCATGTAAATAGAATAATTACAGTTTTGATGTAGGGTTCTTTATTGAATATCATGCATATCATGCACATTAGCAGATTAATCAAAATTAATTACACAAATTCACTTGTGTAATTGCACTTCATGCTGAGAATTATCCCACGAACCACAGTTGTAAAGTGACATATCTCAGTAATATTTTGTTCTTGATGAAATTGCTTGGCCTTTTAACACAAAGGTTTTTTGAACTGCACACACAAGCCTTTCAAAGTTGGCTGATCTTGCTTCATTCACTGATTTATGATTAGCATTGCCGTGTTTAGAATCACTCTTATTGTAGAATTTTAACAGCTCTTCACAGTGCTCATGTGACTCTTTGATGCACCTTGTCTAATGTATGCAAAATTTCCAATTTCTGCTTAGTGATAAGTGTAATATACTTTGCAACACCACACTCATTACTGTCACTCAAATGCTCTGTGGATGCCGTCATGAATTTATGACTTTTAGAAAGTGGTTTTTGGTATTCTACCTGTCTTTTTATTTTTTTCAGGTGATTTTTTTTCTATGATAAATTCATCATAAATTCTGTGGGATATATAGAAAATTTCTTCATTGTAAAGAAAAACTGAACAGTAGATATTCATATTAATTCAGAATGATGTTAGTGGACCATTCCAATTGCGCAGAATGCTGTAGTCATTTATTTTTGATGTACTCTTCTGTTTTTGCTCTTGTACTATATTGACCTATTAAAGATAGAACTTTAGAAGAGTTAATTTTGGTACTCTTGAACATTTAGGTGTGTGGATCTGATAATACAGAGTCAAAGTTAGAACCTGATTTTATTTTCAAGTATTTTTTGATGTATCACTGAGAACATTATTTTTTTCAAGTAATTTTCTTATGTATCAAAAGACTCATTGATTCACTCATGAAAATGCTATCCTCTGAATGAAATATCAAGTTAACCATAAGAGTACAGCATAGAGTTTATGTAGTCAGTTACTGAAGTAAAATATTTTATTAGTTATTTTTAATTTCTTTTATATATCTATCTATATGTGTGAAGAAATATGCACTAATTATGATGGGCAGCTCATTAAGGTTTGATTTTGCATGTATCACATAGGCTTTATTCTTTAATTTCCTCTTGGCCATCCACTCAACACAAAACCTTCCTTACTACAGGCGCCGAGATCCTGACACCTAATATAATTCTGCAGTCCATCGGAAGACAATGCGAAATCATACATTTTGGACCCAGGGTCATAATTTCTTGTTCAACGGATTACTAAAGATGTGATTTGTCATTGTAACAGAAATACGTTTGATGGATATACTTGCTGTCAAGTCTTAGATTTGTCATATATTTAAATTATGAAGAGCAACCTAAAGAATTAAAGACAATACTATACAAGTAGTAATGAATTAGCATTGTTTTCCATGGCTCCACTGATTCTCTCCTGGCCCTGAAGGACTTGATACCAGGTTTGTTGCATGCACTCTCTTTTTCTCACTTGTGTCTTTTTAAAAATCCTAATCATTACAATATCTGTGCATGTTGCACTTGCTGTATCATGGTTATTTATGTACATTTTGCCATACATGTGCTTTTTAGCATATGAAGTGGACTTTGTGTTTTTGATTCTGTCAGTCTTTAGTGTGTATCTTACACTTTTTTACAATATCTTTTATTGGAATAGAAATTATTATATTTGAATGTATGAAAAAGGATGTCATATTCAGCACTTGATATTCACTTTCAGTGGATCATTAATTACATACTTATAGCTTTCATCATGAGTAGGCAAACAAAAACCACATACAGGTATCATATTACTAATGATTGAAAAATTTAAGGAGACTTCTTGGTATGTAATGTATGATAATATAGCCTGAATGATTTTATTATTAATTGAGGTGAGAAACACATGCCCCAGTTTGTTAACCTGTGTTGGATATTGTTTAATAAGGGTCAAGTAGGGTTTGCTGAAATGGTTCAGACATATATAGATGATGATTGAAGAGATACTGATAAAGAGGGAACAAGTAATAGTATTGTCATCGTTATTATTATGTTGTGCTACAAAGTTTGTAAGAGTGTGGCAGGCTCCAGAGAGGAGCTTCAAAAGCTGCTGTCAGATTTTTGGACTGACAGGTGAAAGTTTTAAAGTAAATATGAGCCAGGGTTGTTTGAGTGTGAGTCTAGGTAACTGGAAGTGGATGTGGGAGCAGAACTATGGGGGCAGAATTAACTTATGGGGAAGAGTAGGCCTCATGAATGAAAATTGTCATTGAAAAAGTTGTGGAGGGTTTGATTTGGATGTTCTTTAAGGTGAATGACAAAGGAAATGCCCTTATTACAGAGCCTTAAGGAGTATATGGCAGCAATCATTGTTTGTAAGGACAAAGATGGGTGTGTTTGAAAGTGCAGTAGTTCCATCATTGTAGTATGGATGGAAATCTTTAGTCCAGAATGCAAAAGAAAGAAAAGGTTTAAATAGGTTGAAAGTGAAATGCCTGAGGATGATATGTAGAGAAGAATTGGTTGCATAAGGGACAATAGAGTGAGAGAGGTTTGGTTGTCAGTTCAGTCTTAATGAGAGCACTAACCAGGGTGTGTTGAAGTGGACTGGGCATATGGAGAAGACTAGTGAAGAATGGTTGACCTGAGGATCTATTCATCCAAAGTGGAAGGAGCAAGAAAGAGGGGAAGGTGTAAAAGTAAATGAAAGTATGGAGTGGAAGAGGCTATAGATAATCAGGGCTTGAACATTCAGGAGGATGATGGATGTTTTGTGAAAAGAATGAATTGGACCAGTGTGTTATATGGGGATGGGGACCAGCATTCTGTCAGTAGGCTGAGCCAGGACATATTAAGCGATCAAAGTAAACATGGATTAACCTATGGGGCTTGGTTGTGAATTGTAGGCTCTAGTTATAGTACATTACAAATGACGTCTAGGTTTGGGATGTGTGAAAATGAAATCATTGTTCATTTTTTCCAAAAGGCCAAGGTGGGAAAGGCATTTAGAAAAGAGAGAATACATTATGATTATGATGTTTTCCACAAATGCTTCTTATTTCCCATTATAGCAAAGTACAGTGTCCACAAAAAGCTTTGTCTGCCCCTCATAAATTTTAAAAGGATATATGCAGCTAAGATTTATAATGGGTACAAGTATATGATGCTCTCAGGGTGAAATCATCTGGTCACTGAGACTATTGTTTCTGATTGTTTAAACACCAGCAACCTGCCTATTTGTGCCATAGGCTGTCTTGGGGGAAGATGTTCTTTCTTTACTCTTCATGGCTGCCTCTTCATTTTGGGAATTTCACGTCTGGGCTCTGTATTTCCTCCATCTGTGCTTCAAAATGGTTTATTCTTTCCTTTCTGAGGAGGAGAAAGCCCAAATTCTCATCTGGAAGCAAGAAAATGTGGTTACACATGAGATTCCTAGGTGCCTGGTCTCTTAGAATGCACAATCAGGTGGCTGCATACTGCACCACCCACCTCATCAGTGCCTTACCTCATTCAGGCAATCAAGACCCTATGGACCCAAAACAAGGGCCAAGTATACTTCAGGAACCTTTCCAGTTCCATGCCCAGACATCTGCAGATGGTAATCAAGGTCAAAGGAGAGATGACAAAGCACTGATATGTTAGTGCAAAATTGCATTTGAAAATATATGGGGGTGAGAACGATTTTTGCAGACACTGTAATTACAGAAGTAGAATATAGGACGATAGTTGAAAAATCTTCACTTGGCTCCTTGCTCTCCTCTTTTGAAAAGTATATTCGAGAAAGGAAGAATTTCTAGTCCCCTGGTCCCTTCCTATATAGTCACCTTCTGTGACATGCATTTTTTCTGCCTTACCCCCCATTTGACTTATTACAAAGAATGAATGTTGTATTATCCATTGTAATATCAGAAGTTTTCATTGTGCAAGGAATACCTCCTATATACATTAGAATGGGAACTTGTTTGTAACTTGCATAATTTCATTATTTTTGTAAACCTAATTACCTTTCATCCCACTTGAGCAAGGTTTTGTCTGGAACAAATGAACACCAGCTTCATTTGCACACATCCAGTTACAAACTGCCATAGGTAATGTACGGAAATCAATGACTAACACTCACAGTCAAGCTCCATATCCCATGAAGGTTACAACTGGGGTTCTGAATGTCTGTGGCTGTAATTCCATTATAATCCAGGTAATATTTAGTTTTCTTAGACCCTATGTGACTTCAATACATCTTTGTTATAGCAGCATGTTTTTTATGGGACACCTTTTCTAATACCTTTTGGTTTCATCAGACCAAACTGCGTGGAGGAAACTGGTGATGAAGCTTCAGAGCCATTTAGCTCTCTTGTTACCACGACTACAGTTGTCACCACCACAGATGAAGCTGATGTGTAATTAATCAGATGAATTCAGGAATTACCTTACATAGTAGAATTTATATGCAGTACAAGCACTGTTATGAAAGATTTCCCATGTCATCCATAATAGTCAGTTACAGTCATCAATAAGGCATCTGCATCTGATATAGATATTGCAAATTTCACAAAATAGAGAAATGGAAATCCTCCACTCCAGTATTTCTTTCGAAAAGGAGGAACAGAGAAAAAGAGCCAAATGAGAATCTTTATTCCTCTAAGGCTAAGCCATATGTTCTGGATGCTACCTCGCTTATGCGGGAAATAGCAAATTTGTATGATAGAAAGAAAGAATTGGATGAATAATCAGTTTTTGTGATGCTTTAAAAAAAAGTTTTTTCTTAATGACTGCATTAGCACTGTATATGAGAACAGTGTTGATTAAAATGGTGCATGATGTGATAGTTGTCCATTGATTTGTAAGAATAAAAGTTTTGTTGAATATCATCCATCACGTGATAGTATATCCAACGATATTGAATCTAGTGTGATAAATAGTAGAACCCTGTATAGTCACAGCTATATTATGATGTGATAGGCTGTTGATATGTCTGTGGTAAATTACCTCAGGAATTTCAGGTAATATTGCATTATACAGAAGGTATGCCTGATAGATTAGTGATAAAGTGTTTGAGTGATAGGTTATTGCTCATTGCCTATTTCTTTAAGACCTACAAATTCTTTAGAGCCTAGTCAGGCTGTGGCATCAACTATTTTTATGCAGTGGGTTGGAGCAGAATAATCCTTATTCTTTTACCACAATTTTTGGTGCTCCTCTTGTAGAATTTCACAAAAACATATTGTGAATTCCTCCCTGACAGAGGAAATTTTAGATAGGGCTTTCATCTTTATGTAAATTATGGTAAATTAATCAGTGTTTCTCATGTTATTTTAATCAGCATTGATACTAATTTGTATATGACATGTCAGGTATTGTAAATAGAGCAGTGCAATTATGACTATATTTTATTTTTTCGTCAAATGTATTGATATAGTTTTATGCTTTTACAAATCATCCTTTTATACTAAAATTCTCTTAACAGGCATCAATTTTTTTCTCTCGATCTAAAGCACTAAAGGAATGGAATATAAGAAGATTGATTAGATAAAAGTATCATAATTGTTATTGCTTACAGAAGTAAGAATTTAATTTGTACATGGCTTGTAAACATTCCATTAATGTAACTAAATTTCCATGGTATTTATGATCCCAAAGCCAAAGAAGAACCATGATAACAGGTGATTCATGTAACTTGTAATAAGTATATGAAGTAGGTTTTAACTACTTTAGAAGATTTGAAATGCGTGCCTCTGTGCTTTTGTCATGTGCTTCCAAACTTGTACCAGTCTGAAGGTTTTATCGTTGATTGCTTGGAAACATCTAAGGAATATGTTATCAAATCTGACATTTATGATGTTGTGGTCAGTGATACACTTTCATGGCTGTGTTTAGAGTTTATGGTATAGCAAAAGTTAAGCTGTTCTTGGCAGATTTGTTTATGAAACACAGTGCTAAAGATTATCAGTGCAAGACAAGTAGTCTGATACTTGAAATTATTTTCCTCATATTAAAGGAAAATAATTTTCTCATGTATTGAATTCTTGGCTCATTCAATAGAAAGTACAAAAGAATTAACTGAAGGCTTCTTCTCTAATTATAATTGATTGTGTTACTTAGTTTTATGTATTTTTCACATACTACATTCACTCCCTGCTAATTTAGTTTTACACACACATGTACATACCTAATGTGATGGTTCATACATTTACATGAATTGTACTTGATTTGCTTGTGTGGCTTGGTATAGCCTACATGGATTTGTGTTTTGTTTTGAGAAAAGCTAAAATAGCTGTTGATTTCACAAATGGTCCATCCGTAGATCAAGTACCTGCTTCTTCCTAGAGCATTTAAAGCAAGAATCTTCCTCATACATTTCAACAAATAACCATCTCACCTCTTAAAGCATTAAGAACCCAACACCCATGAAGAATAATTTTTGCAGAAGTTTCTTGGTGCTGTGACTGTTAGAAAAGTGAGGCAGTCTCCAGTGGCTTGCACAAATAAATAAGAATGAGGAAATGACAGTTGCCTCATCCAGGACACACAAAGGAGACAGATGTAGGAAAAGAGTTAACAGTTAATAAAAGAAAAGTGTGTGAATCTAGAAAACCAGTTAGCAGAAATTTTCGAAAATTGATGTGCAATTTTAAGATGTGTCAGAACATCAAAGTGTCTGCTATATGAATGTGGCCAAAGATCATATATGACACTGTACTCCTCTTATACAGTATTCCTTCCATTATGGAGACTCTATTTTCATGGCCACCCCCTTGAGGGAGTTCCAGGGAGGAACATTTGTTAGAGATATAAACAGATAAATTGACAGCTTCCATTTCTAGTTTATTTATTAATCATTAGTATAACATTTTACACCATACGTACCCATTTAAAAGTAAGTGGTATTACATTTGACACAGTACCCATATAACCTTGATAATGAAATGTTAATGGCAGCTTGTGTGCATATGAGCGTATGTGGCCTTTCTTCATCTGTTTCCTGGCACTACCTTGCTGATGCAAGGGGTGGCTGTGCTGTTTCCTTTGGGGCAGAGTGGTGCCAGGAATGGATTAATTTGAGCAGTTGTGAATAAGTACATGTTTAGATATGTATGGCCCATCCCACCCACATACACATGTATATACATAAACGCCCACACACGCACATATACATACCTATACATTTCAACATATACATACATAGACATATACATATGTACACATGCTGCCTTCATCTATTCCTGCTGATGAATAACTTTTGAAGCTAAAAGGATGTGAAAACTTATGTTGCATTGCAACATTTATCATATGTATGTATGTATCTATCTGTGTCTCTGATGCCTGTTCCCTCCTAGATCTCCCTCAAGGGGTGGCCATGGGAATAGTCTCCATAAATATCATTTAGAACACAGATGACAAACAATACTTGTTGAATGTATAGCTCTCACTCTTGTTGTTTATACTCATTTCCAATGGAATGCAGTAATATGGAAGTTGATTATGTGATTTACACTAAGTAGTATTTCCTTGTGTGCTCACTTGCTCTAGCACATTCTCATAGCACTGAATTTGTATTTATTCATTCCTCTGAACTATTGTAGTTACTCCTACATGTTTTCTAGTTAGAAAAATTGAACCTCATGTTTTGTTGTGCTTGCAGTAATATGGCCCATTTTTTTACATTAGGAAAACGAAAACTTGTAACAAACTACCTTCATTACAGAACACGAAGAATTGTAATAAAAACTAATACTAGTTAGAAAATTTGAACCTCATATTTTGTTGTGCTTGCAGTAATATGACCCATTTTTACATTAGGAAAACAAAAACTTATATAACAAACTGCCTTATTTACAGAACATGGAAATTTTTAATGAAAACTAATACTGTAATTAGTTAATGATAGCAGCAGTTGTCAGATGAAAATTATTTTGTCAGCACTGGCCTGTGAGGTTTTCATCAGCCAACTATCAGTCTACCAGGAATTATTTTTCAAACCTGTGCATGATTCATGAAATGCTTTTCCAATTATGTCTATCCATACTCATCAGCCTGTGATGAATGGAAACAAATGTTTCATACTTGTTTATTTACTGAAGATACCATTGTTGTTATCTTTTGTTTATATCTCTGACTAGGTCATTTTTAATAATGCTCATTGAGGAATTTGAAAGGAAAATGCTCAAATATTGGGACCAAGTGATGCATGATATATGGTGGCTGAGATTGTCATTTACACATTTGAGAGTTGAAATTTGAACATCTTTTGTTCTGACATACTTTCTTAAAATGTTTCTTACATAACATGATTATAATTTTGTCATTGCCATACATTTCAAAGGCCAATGTGTACTTATGCTGGAATGCACAGGGAATTTAAGTACCTGCATTAGCATATCAAGCATATACCTAACTGTGATTACTCAACATTAAAGGAATTTAGTTTTAGTTGTACAGGTGAAGTAAAATGTTCAATTGGTTTTGCGGAAATGGTTGATCAAGGTAAAAGCATGCAGATTGGCTAAGGATGATTTCATTTTATTCCCCCTCCTTTTGGCATGCTGCCTGCCTGTTAGAAAAAAGTAACAAAGAGGAATTGTGGATCACCACATAGATCAGTGTGTGTGGGATTTCATCCCAGAAAAGTTATATATATAGCCCATTACTTCTTATTATAAAGAAGCTCATAATGATGAATGAAATAATATCAACATAATGTGCATAGTATATGTACATCATATATGTATTTTGTAAGTTTTTGCGATTAGTTTCTCTTGTTTCTAATTCATTTTTATTAAATTTTACTTTATTATGATTATGGGCATTTTGCATCTTTTCATTTATCTACCATTACGTTGATTTATTTTTGGGTACATTTCAATTTTTCACTAGAAATGAGAATTTTATATCTCTCTATGTAGGCAGTAGTGCCTCAGAATTTTATTGTGCCAAAAATGTATAATGTTTATCCTTATCAATATCATTAATTCATTCTTAGACCATGAAATATTGCTTTATTGCAGTTATGACTAGCATCATAATTGATGTTGCAGCTAGGCTTATATATAAAAAAAATTTGTGTGCATAAATTACCATAAATTCTGAGGAGTGATGTATCTTCACAAAAATTATTTTTTATGAATATTTGAATGCAGTTCATTATGATGTACTATAATCACATAAGCATTGCCTTCGTAAATAGTGTTTGTAATCTGCCATTATGATCGAGTGTTGGAAGAGTGGTGTATTACGTTCAAACTATTAGAGGTTGTATTAAGTTATTCAAAGTTAATTGCTCATGTTCATTGTACATATTTTTAATTTCGTGAACATTTTTTTTGTGTTTGATTTGAACTGTTGAAATTAAGTACATCAGATTTACATATTTGTACAGATTGTATAATTCATAAAAGTGAAATTTCAATTGGAGAAACCAAAATAATTCAAGAAAATAGGTATTGATAACTTTTATCATAATTAATTAGATATCTGATTTAGCAAACCTAGTCAACAGTTGGTATAATGCATTATTAAGAATGTTATTAATACAATGCAGTGGTATTCCTTGGATTTATTCCATATTGTCCTTTGATTTATGGCTCCTGATGGTATTGATTTTTCTTTCCTTACTGCATTCTAGTCAGTTTATGGTTGATTTTGTTACATTACTCTGGTTCTGTTCAGCCAGATGTAGCATAAGCATTCCAGTATGTTTTCTGTTTTAATGAGGATGGCTAGCTAAAGCATAAATGAAGGATGTAATATGTAATTATTTTCTTTATAAACTTTGCTGCCCATTACAATTTAATCTTTTTAATTTATGAATATAGTTTGCAAATTGATATATTTTTTGATTATTTCTTATTGATGGTACTGATGGCATATATTAAACCTTTGGCTTAGGACTTAGCTCCCCTTACACAGATTCATGATACAACAAAGATCAGCATAAATACTTGAGTTTTTATGGTGCTGTGAATCTGTTCAGATGTTCAGGGTAAAATACCTTGATTAAAAAGTTTAGTATATTGTCATCTAGCAGAGGTAATATTTTGTCATAAACATTATTGTGAAAATGCTGCACAAGTTAATATGTAATAAAGTTTTGTTGAAAGTATATTTATAGGCCATAATAAATATTTTATTGTACAAAGTATTTTCTTACCTAGAAACATAATCCTTTAGGCTTTAGTGCCTTTACTTTTAACAGGATGTTCTTTTGATCTTTTTAACACTTCAACCTTTTTGTAGCACTGGTATAACACACATTCTCACACCAAATAATATACCTCAAAGATTAATATACATTCTTTTTTTGACAAGATAGCCTTTTCCTGCTGTAGTGAGGCCAGAAGAAAAGCCACATCAGCTCACATTCATTCGCAAATGCACTGAATAATTGAAACCACAGCTCCCTATCCACAGCTAGGCCCCATGAACCTTAACATGGTTTACCCTGGACACTTCACATGCCCTTGTTCAGTTTATTGACACAAAGTCGATCCCTATGTACCACATCATTCTAATACATTCTATCCCATCTATGCCTGTTACGCTCCTGCATGTTCAGGCCCTGTTTGCTAAAAGTCTTTTTTACACCTTGAGATTTGTCAAAAATGCTGTTTGAGAAATGGGGGGAAAAAAGTCATGAGAATAATTTCACTCAGAAGACTCAAGGCATAGGAGGCATGCAACAAGCATGTTGGTGTTGAGATTCATGCCTGGAAAGGTATCATTGCAGATGCCAAAGGAATTAGTTTAAAATCATTAAACTGTAAGATCTCTGAGAGAACTATGATATAAGGAAAGGTGGCCTTTAACTGTATGACTAATTCATAGGACATTATGAAGTGAATGGTAAAAGGGTCAGTTCTGTTGGATGGGCGAGAACCTGAAAATTTGGTAAACATTACAGTGGTGTAAATGTGTTCTTAAAATGTTCAGTAAACATATGGTTTACACCCATTTACTGTATAGTATAACTTAATTAATTCAGTTCAAATAGTAGTGGTGGAAGTAAAGATTGAGTAAATATGGTGATAAGCTGAAGATATGGGATAGCAGACGGGAAAAGTAGGAATGAAAGAAATATACAAATGGCAATCTGCCTAGCTGGCTTTGGATCTAGCCAACTAGCGAAATCTAATGTTTAATTTTCAGCGATCCCTGTTAGTTGTCGGGGGAACATCTTAGTATGTCTACTTAGGTGTTTATTTATTTCTTATTCATGAATTTCAAAATGTACACGAGTGTACATTTTAAATGGTGTGATCGGGCTTTACCTCCAAAAAGTTACACTGCAAGTAAAAAGTCACCTTTGGTGTGGCTGTGTTATTAAGCCTGCAGTCTCCTCAAAGAATATCTTACTCTAAAAGAATTTACATTTCCCTGTTACTGGAAATAGTGCAATCTTGGTCTGCTGTAGCTTTTAGGAAGGTCCTAGTTAACAACAAGACTCATAGAAATTGGTTCTGAGGCAATCAAAAATAAATATAGTTCAACTGTGGTGAAGAGATAGGTACAGTATAAAATTACTGTGCATTATAGGTCACATTGGGTGTATTACAGTATTTGAATAGACCTTGAATTAAGCTAACATTATTCATCTATTAATGCCTGTGAATTTATCATTATTATTAATATTATTACTATTGGTAAGGTTATTTAATGTATGTATGACTCATGGTGAGGTGCCTGAGGATTGGCGGAATGCGTGCATAGTGCCATTGTACAAAGGCAAAGGGGATAAGAGTGAGTGCTCAAATTACAGAGGTATAAGTTTGTTGAGTATTCCTGGTAAATTATATGGGAGGGTATTGATTGAGAGGGTGAAGGCATGTACAGAGCATCAGATTGGGGAAGAGCAGTGCGGTTTCAGAAGTGGTAGAGGATGTGTGGATCAGGTGTTTGGTTTGAAGAATGTATGTGAGAAATACTTAGAAAAGCAAATGGATTTGTATGTAGCATTTATGGATCTGGAGAAGGCATATGATAGAGTTGATAGAGATGCTCTGTGGAAGGTATTAAGAATATATGGTGTGGGAGGCAAGTTGTTAGAAGCAGTGAAAAGTTTTTATCGAGGATGTAAGGCATGTGTACGTGTAGGAAGAGAGGAAAGTGATTGGTTCTCAGTGAATGTAGGTTTGCGGCAGGGGTGTGCGATGTCTCCATGGTTGTTTAATTTGTTTATGGATGGGGTTGTAAGGGAGGTAAATGCAAGAGTCCTGGAAAGAGGGGCAAGTATGAAGTCTGTTGGGGATGAGAGAGCTTGGGAAGTGAGTCAGTTGTTGTTCGCTGATGATACAGCGCTGGTGGCTGATTCATGTGAGAAACTGCAGAAGCTGGTGACTGAGTTTGGTAAAGTGTGTGGAAGAAGAAAGTTGAGAGTAAATGTGAATAAGAGCAAGGTTATTAGGTACAGTAGGGGTGAGGGTCAAGTCAATTGGGAGGTGAGTTTGAATGGAGAAAAACTGGAGGAAGTGAAGTGTTTTAGATATCTGGGAGTGGATCTGTCAGCGGATGGAACCATGGAAGCGGAAGTGGATCATAGGGTGGGGGAGGGGGCGAAAATTTTGGGAGCCTTGAAAAATGTGTGGAAGTCGAGAACATTATCTCGGAAAGCAAAAATGGGTATGTTTGAGGGAATAGTGGTTCCAACAATGTTGTATGGCTGCGAGGCGTGGGCTATGGATAGAGATGTGCGCAGGAGGATGGATGTGCTGGAAATGAGATGTTTGAGGACAATGTGTGGTGTGAGGTGGTTTGATCGAGTAAGTAACGTAAGGGTGAGAGAGATGTGTGGAAATAAAAAGAGCGTGGTTGAGAGAGCAGAAGAGGGTGTTTTGAAATGGTTTGGGCACATGGAGAGAATGAGTGAGGAGAGATTGACCAAGAGGATATATGTGTCGGAGGTGGAGGGAACGAGGAGAAGAGGGAGACCAAATTGGAGGTGGAAAGATGGAGTGAAAAAGATTTTGTGTGATCGGGGCCTGAACATGCAGGAGGGTGAAAGGAGGGCAAGAAATAGAGTGAATTGGAGTCATGTGGTATACAGGGGTTGACGTGCTGTCAGTGGATTGAAGCAAGGCATGTGAAGCGTCTGGGGTAAACCATGGAAAGCTGTGTAGGTATGTATATTTGCGTGTGTGGACGTGTGTATATACATGTGTATGGGGGGGGGGTTGGGCCATTTCTTTCGTCTGTTTCCTTGCGCTACCTCGCAAACGCGGGAGACAGCGACAAAGTATAAAAAAAAAAAAAAAAAAAAAAAAAACTATTATTATTATTATTATTATTATTATTATCATTATTATTATTATTATTATCATTATAATTACACATGACAGCTAGAGACTGAGTAAATAAATGTGGCCTTTTTTGTCTGTTTTCCTGGTGCTACCTCGCTGAAGTATGGGGTAGCAACGCGGTTTCCTGTGGGTCAGGGTAGCGCAAGGAATGGATGAAGGCAAACAAATATGAATATGTCCATGTGTATGTCTATGTATATGTATGTACTTTTTTATTATACTTTGTCGCTGTCTCCCGCGTTAGCAAAGTAACGCAAAGAAACAGACGAAAGAATGGCCCAACCCACCCACATACACGTGTATATACATACACGTCCACACACGCACATATACATACCTATACATTTCAATGTATACATATATATACATACACAGACATATATACACATGTACTTAATTCATACCTGCTACCTTTATTCATTGCCGTCGCCACCCCGCAACATATGAAATGACAACCCCCTCCTTCACACTGTCTCTAGTTGTCATGTATAATGCACCGAAACAAACATATACATATACACAAAGGTACTTATTTATTTATATGTTTGCCTCATCCATTTCTGTCGCTACTCTGACTCACAGAAAATAGCGTAGCTAACCCACACTTCGAGCTAGTGCCACTAAAACAAAAAAGCACATTCGGTGTTAATAATTGAATATATATATATATATATATATATATATATATATATATATATATATATATATATATATATATATATTGATGGATAACCGATGTTTTATCCCTTCATGAAATTAGAATAATTGTCAATTGGACACATTATGAATAGTACATAGCAAAGCCTACGTTTTTTTGACCACGTCCAACATACTTTTTTAACTACCAGATTAATATCAATATAATATTGTCTTCTTGACAAGCAAAATTATATCGAAATCGACCGTTTCATCAGAGGAGGAAATAATCCCTGGGAGGAAAGATTTTTAAAAATATTACACACGGGCAAGAGAAGTTACCAGTGCAAAATGTGTGGTTTTTTTTTTTTTCGTAAAATTGCTAATGTACAGACATGTGATAGGCACACCTAATGGCCAATATTTCCTGAAAACCATTAAGTATCCGTTCGTCAGTTTGTACATATATATCTGACGCAATGTTATCGAAAATAAGCGAAAAAATCATATGTATTTATGGCTCTTACAAAAATCGGAATTGCGTAAAAGGATAGTATGTATATTATAATGCACATAATGATATTAATGTGTACATTACATCAATCTGAGTCACACTATCGATTCATCAACGAATCCAAATTGCAAAAAGAAAATGTGATTGATGAATCAACTTCAACTGTGTTCGTGTAGACCTGCTGGACCCGCGGCATTGAATGGCTAGTCTTCCCTTAGGTTTACAGAGAGACCATCAACGTGAGGACTGTCTATTATTCACCGGACGGCAGAGGTGTGGAGGTTCACTTCTGTGTCGTTCACTCTTCCCGTAACTTTCCCATCTTCAAGGAGTGTGAAAGAAAAGAAAAAAAACAATTACCAACTATGTGTAGTGCGAGGTGATCATTAGAGGCCCAGCCAACCATCATGAACCTCAAGTGTCAGCCCCGCCCGGGACCTGGAGGGTCAAATGTAACTACACCAACATGAGATACTCTTAAAATCGCATGTAGATCTTTTAACATTGTGTTTATATATAAGAAATGATAATAAGTTGCACAGCAAAAGCATACACAATTCCGGTTTAGCAAAAACAAGACCTATATGGAGTACCTGCCTGCGAGATTGAATGTCATTATTGCATCTTCGTATAGACAGGGAGGGACTTCTACTTTCATGGTGTCCCATCTCTTAAACTTTATTATTAAAAGAATTTCAACCAGTATTATGTCTATAGTGTCGTAACTCTAATCCATTCCTTTACAACTCATATAGTACTAGAGGATGTCGAAGTTGGGGGTATAATCGCAACTTGGAGGATAATCAGAGGTAGTTATGATAGAGTGTATACGTTATAACAGTGACACTAGGAGGAGGATTGGAGAGTCCCAAGAAGTCTTACAATATCATCATAATGAAAAAATATTTACGTGATGAGAGGTGTCAAATTATTTGTCACATCTGGAGTAAATCAGGAAAGTGAAATATCTTTTCTGTTGTTTATTGTGTACATGAACAGTGTGATCAGGAAACGTAATGTGAGAATGTGAGGATCAGGATATATGTTATGTGAGATGATAAAAAGCATATTGGAATTACGAGAGGTTGGAAGATCAAAAATTTTTCGGACTGTGTGAGATAAAATTTGACGTTATATACTGATAAAACAGATTTTGACTATTTTTACTGGAAAAGAGACATAAGACTGATATACCGGAGAAATTATAGAAGGAATATACTGATACCTCAAGGATTGCTCCCTAAAGCCCATGTAGGCCCCTTTCAATGAACAAACCACCTACGTGCTGCACATCCTAACTCTGAAGCCATGATTCACACACCAGATGACGTGGACGACCTCATTTCCTTTGCGGCTTTAGGATCGCTACAGCTCCATTCCATCTGGAATCATGGGCCATACATCGGCTGGAATCGCCCATATGCAGAGCTCTGCAGCCTTAAAACTCGTGCATCACTGCCTGCAGCGTCAATCAAGTCAGCTGATCGGCTATGACCATCGCCTCCTTCAGCAATAAAGTTTTGTGACTACCAGTATCTACCAGCCTCTAACAGGAATTCCCAGGGACCTCATAACTGCATACTTCCTGAAGTAGCAGTACCTAGGGACCTATGTAACACCTCCCTTTTGCAGCGCAACCTCGAGACAAGGCAACGTCTTCCGTGTTCCTGCACCAGCACAAGGATCTCCTGTATCATTCAACCTGTTTCATTTGCACAAGCACCGCGGCGACACTGTCGAACTTTTCCTGCCACCCTTGCGTCACCACAACGGGTTTCATCCTGCCTTACATCTTTCCTGGTTGACACCATCCGGTGGCAGACCACGAGGTAAACTCCCTGTATATCATATAATTGCATCATCCATGTTTTATCCTTTCTTATTCCATAGATTTCAAGACAAATGTGACAAACTTCTCTAAAAGAGTTATATAATTTAGTAGAAATGTAGACATCCTGGAGCCAGTTATTACAGATCCATATGTACTTAACAACCTGTAGCCAGTTATTACAGATCCATATGTACTTGGCAACCTGTAGCCAGTTATTACAGATCCATATGTAGTACCTTAATAGGCAAAACAAAGTCATTTCTGAGTGCGTTGTCTCTCCTATATTGATATATGTACAAGGGAGTTGGACATTAACTAACTGGCTGTGTGAGCCAGCAGATAGCACTATAAAATGCTGGCTGTGTGAGCCTGATGGGAAATGACCGGTGTAGACGCCGTTGCTCACCAAAGGGCGACGAAGGGTATTCGAGTGCATAGTATTCGAATAGTCATTTCTTTTATTAGGGGGCGATCATAGCCTAGCTATAACGCTCCCGCCTGTTGCACAGGGGTCTTGAGTTCGGTCCTAACTGTTGGAGGTTTGTATGATATATATATATATATATATATATATATATATATATATATATATATATATATATTCCGTCTCTGCTAACAATGAAGTATATATACATGTACATAAACGTACTCCGCTCTCTCCTGCAGCTGGTTAGCTAGATTTTAAAAAGTCTTACAACTGGCGTTCTTTAAAGGTCAAACACTATTTGTAACTCAGGCCGCGTTATCTCTTGATAAGATAACGAGCATCAAGTCCGTTTGCCAATTGCTTAATCAATTCTTGCATGTCGCGTCGAGGAAACATTTGCGCAAACATATATCATACCTGCATCATTGCAACTGTTACCGTTCATTCGTAATGCGACAAGCAAGTACGTGGATGATAAGAATCTGAGTATCTGTACGTCTCAGTTTTACGGGTACTTGTTTGTTGTGGATGGCGAGCATCCGGGGACTTGGAGATCCTCCCTGCTCACATGCTACTCATCACCTACCAAATAATACTTTCGCTACAAGGAATGTACATTGAACAATAGTTCATTAAGTGGCCCGAACAAATATTTCCGGGAACTCTTGCTGATACCTTTAACACATTGCATGACTGAGGGTGCACCTCGCGTAGAACTACCCAGATGTATTTTGCCAGTTTGGAGAAAGTCGAAAGGGTCCCCATATATATATATATATATATATATATATGGACTGATGATTGGGAATACCTGGTTTAAAAAGCGAGATATACATAAGTATACTTATGTAAGTAGGAGAGATGGCCAGAGAGCGTTATTGGATTACGTGTTAATGGACAGGCGTGCGAAAGAGAGACTTTTGGATGTCAATGTGCTGAGAGGTGCAACTGGAGGGATGTCTGATCATTATCTTGTGGAGGCTAAGGTGAAGATTAGTATGGGTTTTCAGAAAAGAAGAGTGAATGTTGGGGTGAAGAAGGTGGTGAGAGTAAGTGAGCTTGGGAAGGAGACCTGTGTGAAGAAGTATCAGGAGAGACTGTGTACAGAATGGAAAAAGGTGAGAACAATGGAAGTAAGGGGAGTGGGGGAGGAATGGGATGTATTTAGGGAATCAGTGATGGATTGCGCAAAAGATGCTTGTGGCATGAGAAGAGTGGGAGGTGGGCTGTTTAGAAAGGGTAGTGAGTGGTGGGATGAAGAAGTAAGAGTATTAGTGAAAGAGAAGAGAGAGGCATTTAGACGATTTTTGCAGGGAAAAAATGCAATTGAGTGGGAGAAGTATAAAAGAAAGAGACAGGAGGTCAAGAGAAAGGTGCAAGAGGTGAAAAAAAGGGCAAATGAGAGTTGGGGTGAGAGACTATCAGTAAATTTTAGGGAGAATAAAAAGATGTTCTGGAAGGAGGTAAATAGGGTGCGTAAGACAAGGGAGCAAATGGGAACTTCAGTAAAGGGCGTAAATGGGGAGGTGATAACAAGTAGTGGTGATGTGAGAAGGAGATGGAATGAGTATTTTGAAGGTTTGTTGAATGTGTCTGATGACAGAGTGGCAGATATAGGGTGTTTGGGTCGAGGTGGTGTGCAAAGTGAGAGGGTTAGGGAAAATGATTTGGTAAACAGAGAAGAGGTAGTAAAAGCTTTGCGGAAGATGAAAGCCGGCAAGGCAGCAGGTTTGGATGGTATTGCAGTGGAATTTGTTAAAAAAGGGGGTGACTGTATTGTTGACTGGTTGGTAAGGTTATTTAATGTATGTATGACTCATGGTGAGGTGCCTGAGGATTGGCGGAATGCTTGCATAGTGCCGTTGTACAAAGGCAAAGGGGATAAGAGTGAGTGCTCAAATTACAGAGGTATAAGTTTGTTGAGTATTCCTGGTAAATTAATGGGAGGGTATTGATTGAGAGGGTGAAGGCATGTACAGAGCATCAGATTGGGGAAGAGCAGTGTGGTTTCAGAAGTGGTAGAGGATGTGTGGATCAGGTGTTTGCTTTGAAGAATGTATGTGAGAAATACTTAGAAAAGCAAATGGATTTGTATGTAGCATTTATGGATCTGGAGAAGGCATATGATAGAGTTGATAGAGATGCTCTGTGGAAGGTATTAAGAATATATGGTGTGGGAGGCAAGTTGTTAGAAGCAGTGAAAAGTTTTTATCGAGGATGTAAGGCATGTGTACGTGTAGGAAGAGAGGAAAGTGATTGGTTCTCAGTGAATGTAGGTTTGCGGCAGGGGTGTGTGATGTCTCCATGGTTGTTTAATTTGTTTATGGATGGGGTTGTTAGGGAGGTAAATGCAAGAGTTTTGGAAAGAGGGGCAAGTATGAAGTCTGTTGGGGATGAGAGAGCTTGGGAAGTGAGTCAGTTGTTGTTCGCTGATGATACAGCGCTGGTGGCGGATTCATGTGAGAAACTGCAGAAGCTGGTGACGGAGTTTGGTAAAGTGTGTGGAAGAAGAAAGTTAAGAGTAAATGTCAATAAGAGCAAGGTTATTAGGTACAGTAGGGTTGAGGGTCAAGTCAATTGGGAGGTGAGTTTGAATGGTGAGAGGCTGGAGGAAGTGAAGTGTTTTAGATATCTGGGAGTGGATCTGTCAGCGGATGGAACCATGGAAGCGGAAGTGGATCATAGGGTGGGGGAGGGGGCGAAAATTTTGGGAGCCTTGAAAAATGTGTGGAAGTCGAGAACATTATCCCGGAAAGCAAAAATGGGTATGTTTGAAGGAATAGTAGTTCCAACAATGTTGTATGGTTGCGAGGCGTGGGCTATGGATAGAGTTGTGCGCAGGAGGATGGATGTGCTGGAAATGAGATGTTTGAGGACAATGTGTGGTGTGAGGTGGTTTGATCGATTAAGCAACGTAAGGGTAAGAGAGATGTGTGGAAATAAAAAGAGCGTGGTTGAGAGAGCAGAAGAGGGTGTTTTGAAATGGTTTGGGCACATGGAGAGAATGAGTGAGGAAAGATTGACCAAGAGGATATATGTGTCGGAGGTGGAGGGAACGAGGAGAAGAGGGAGACCAAATTGGAGGTGGAAAGATGGAGTGAAAAGGATTTTGTGTGATCGGGGCCTGAACATGCAGGAGGGTGAAAGGAGGGCAAGGAATAGAGTGAATTGGAGCGATGTGGTATACAGGGGTTGACGTGCTGTCAGTGGATTGAATCAAGGCATGTGAAGCGTCTGGGGTAAACCATGGAAGGCTGTGTAGGTATGTATATTTGCGTGTGTGGACGTGTGTATGTACATGTGTATGGGGGGGGTTGGGCCATTTCTTTCGTCTGTTTCCTTGCGCTACCTCGCAAACGCGGGAGACAGCGACAAAGTATAAAAAAAAAAAAAAAAAAAAAAATATATATATATATATATATATATATATATATATATATATATATATATATATATATATATATATATATAATATATATATATATATATATATATATATATATATATATATATATATATATATATATATATATATATATATATATGATTTTTATCCAGGACAATATTTTAGCTGGAGTACAAACTCTACTGTAGAAGTTTAATTCATACTCTCCAATCTCTACCGGATGAAATACAAATTACTTTGAGGGTTATTTTCTTTCAGTTTTTGTAAGTGAATATGCTTACTATACGTGTACTAGACTCTTGTGTACTTCGCCAAGCTAACAGGGAAGAAGGTGAATGGTAGCGTGCTGGGAATTATCCAAATGTGTGTTAGAACGATGTGGTCTCTTCGTATTTCTTCACTCGTCTTGCTCTTCCTCTTAACCTTAACTTTATGCATGAATACACATACCTTCAGCTTATGCCTGGTACCCATTCACTCATTGACCAGTCTTACTGGAGAGTGAAGAACAGGGTTAGGCTGTGAACCACCTACTGGTAGAACGCAAGACTAACCATAAATCTCATAGGTTCGTGTGTGAAGGATCTGCCCCAACTTATATAATGTACGATTGCAGGTAGAGGTAAATAATCAAACAATGCCTTTTAGTTTCCGTTTATTTTTGATAAAATTCATTCGATAGCCATATTGTTTATTATCTATGGAGTGTAAACTTTGTACTTTTTTTTGCTTTTGATTAATTCTATACATTTTCTTAAACTAAGTAGGAACTTTGTACACAGTGTACGATGTATGATGTGTGAGGTGACCACCTGGTCAAAGTCAAAGTCATTTCATTGAGCTTGCAAAACGTCGTAACCAACGTAAACAGGTAAGAGACGGTCACAATCGTCTGATTACGTTATTCAGATGCCTGAATGAATACTCATTTGTAGATATAGGTGAGTCCTACATACATTAATAGTCTTTCCCTGATCATTAGGAGGCTGGTGTAAGACATGCAGAGTTCCTTGTTGACCGGATGTATTACCAAGGCACTCTGGTTCACTGATTGTTGTTCAAGCGGCCTTTGAGTGAATCATTGGCATAATGAAGGTAATTTTTCACTAGTTCACCTTCAATGCCGGATGGCCTCTTGTTGATTGCCTGGCTTATCAGAGTGCTGACTAGTTCGGTGTATATGGCACTGACTCACTCAGTCGCACTTAAAAGGAAAAAACGAAGTTGAATCACTGCAGCAAGACGCTAAGTTTCATGATAATAATCATTTGGGTAGCGAATTGGTTGATACGGCACAGGGGCAACGTAGACCTTGGCACAAGGCATAGAGACGTCCTTCGGGTGCTGGTTGGGACTCGCTGGATTGTGGTACTTGTAGGGGGATGCTGCCTTGCCAATCGTATTGTACTGGATTGGGGCGGAGGGTGGGGAGATGGTCCTGGGGTCGCGACGATGGTACCCTTGATCATGGTACTGGTAGGGGGATGTGGCCACAGGAATCGAGGCGTAACGTATTTGGGCAGTAGGCGGTAGAGAACCATCTGTAAATAATGTTCATTAATGTACTTAGTATGTATATATTAATGTATATTTACATTATTGATTATACATTACCACTTCCATCTGGTTCATAATAATAATGATCTAACTCCTAAGTCTACCAATATTTCAAGTTGTTTCCTGCAGATAACGAAACACTTCTAGATCTTACTCTGCTTCGGAACTTAATTAGTGGAAAGCTCGAGGTTATCTATGATAGAATTATTGCGAATAAGTTCGAATTTAGTTGTACCGTTGTAGTGTATAGGTGGCAACAGGACATGAAACCATTACGACAAAGATTAATGTGGCCCATATCCAGTACTGAAACTTAATGGATGAATATCGATTGAAAAAGGTGAACTCAATTTTCATATTGCAAAAGCTGCTGCTTGTATTTCAAGCAAGTCTCTAGAAGGATATAGGAACAATGGTAATTTGACTGAGTCTTCCGTGTTCTCCTCAGATTTCATCTATTATTGGATACCACTGCTTACCTCATATAAAGTTCGTGTGCTTGCATTTTTACTTGTAAATATCATCGTTAACCAATTAAGAAGTTCATTTCAATTCTAACAGTGTAAGTGTAGAAAGTTTATACAAGCCTTTAACTTTAGGTCTACGAACTTGCTGATTAATCTATATCCGTTCTGCCTGCTTTCTCGTGTGACCTGTTAACTATTTAAGTTCCTAAGTTTCCATGTAAGCACTGGTTCAAAATCACCGAAGAAATCTGTATATCGAGGTTTTGCCATTTGACAGATCAGTATATCTCTCAAACCCATTGTGTAAGATTTGGCTGCTAATCGTCATGTTAGCCTCTAATCATCGAATCACAAAGGTACTTTCTGTAGTATATTTCTTTGATTTATTCCTAGATCAAGATTCGTCATTTTATCATAACTTGAATTTCTTTGTGGTTGTCATGCACTGTGCTTTTGATCATATCTATGAAAACGTAGAAAACCGCATAGATATAATAGTGGATTAATGCATATTACAAGTTGCGAGGTATTATCCGGGCGCCGTAAAACAGGTTTTAAACGTAAAAAATGAATTGTTTTTCTGTAAACAAAATATTGGAAGTGGTCTGTAACAATTTGCTGGGTTATGACGACTATAAAGGTTAGATAAATTGGAACTTGATACATGATTCATTCCATGCGTCTCACAGCTGTATCTAGATTACATTAATTTGGAAAGCATCTTACATATAATAAAGGAAATTAAACTCAGTCACATAGTTACAGTAAACCGGAAGCGCGTTGCTCTGTTACGGAGTATCATTTACTGTTGCAGGACACCATACCACAGTACTTCGTACAGTTCTACACATACACTTTATCCAGTAAACTATAATTCTGTACCAGTGCATCGCACACTGAAGTATAGATTCCACTTGCCATGGTGCTCACTTTTCCAATAGCTACATTATTAAAATACAGTATTAAAAAAAAAATAGTCTTACCGACTTCTATGGTTCCAAAACGGTAATCTTTAATTAATATGGGGTCCTCGTCCATGCTGTAGGAGCCGTACCAACTATTCCCCTTGCTTCGCCTAGTGTTCTGACGGTAGCACGCCTGCTACTGCTTTTATCCTGTACCAAACTGATACACCGTCACTCGGGCGCGATACGTTCTGAGCATTATTCATTTCCGTCCCCTAGCACGGGGGGTTTCCATATTAAGAGTCAGACCAGAGATATAGAAATATCATTGGTATAGTTCGTTCTCATACGTCAGACGTACAGAAACTTTATGCGAGGGTCTTAAAACTGATATCTAAACATTATTCATGCTATTCGCCATTTCCCGCATTAGCGAGGTAGCGTTAAGAACAGAGGACAGAGCCTTTGAGGGAATGTCCTCACTTGGCCCCTTCTCTGTTCCTCTTTTGGAAAATTGAATAAGGAGAGGGGAGGATTTCCAGTCTCCCGCTCCCTCCCCTTTTAGTCGCCTTCTACGACACGCAGGGAATACGTGGGAAGTATTCTTTCTCCCCTATCCCCAGGGATATCTAAACATACCCCAACGAATATTTCCCAGAGTCAAAGCAAACGTCATTATAAGCTGTCTTATCAAAGATTTATTTTCATTTAAACCGTTCACCGGTCTCATACTGAAGTCACTAATGAATATGCTTCTTATTAATAATTGTACTTAATCAAGTATCCCCCAAATTGCTAAGGTCTCAAAGACACTATGTGTTCTTATGTATGTACTTATATCATTCTTTGTTTTGAGCCTTTCATCACCCCTTGAAATTTTATAATCCCCCCCCCCCTACTCCCGACCAAATAATACGTATATGAATGTATCTACGAATAGTCATATAACCAGAACGTTTTCAACCAGAAAAGGCGAACGTTCTAAGGCCTTAATGCGGAGTTTCCAACAAGGGTTATCAAACGTTACAACGCCGTATTAACAAGGGATACGTACATACATATTTTAGATAGATCGCGTCTCTACGAGCCGTATTAAGTGTGAGTAGCACCGTAAAAGAAAATCATTTAAATGGAATGTGAATTATTCTCTGAATATAGCTCCGGTGTTTTTACTAATGTGACCATCGATGTTCGTTTTTTTCTTAACCAACCGAACGTATGACGTTCGCGTCATAAATTCTTCTTTCCTCTTAAGCCATTGATGTCATTCAGGAGTTTCATGTAAAGTCATCCTTTAACGGGGTTCATGAGTGCTACCAGTAATGTAGAAAAGATACATGGTAAATATAATAAAAGTTAAAAGCCCCTCGTCTGTGAGTCTTAACTTACAAGAAACGTTTTTGTGTAGGTTTGTGGGTGTGCCAAGATGTGCGTGCTTACGTCACGTTCTAGGAGGGAATTCTTTCTTTTCTGAGCGAGGAAAAATCGTACGCTGATGGACATTCTTATCAAGTTCGCTCCTTTTTTACGTTACACTATCAGTTCCACACTATATAATGCTTCTTTTCTTGAATCCAACCAACGACCTTAATGGGGTTGGTCGTGTCCGTGGCGCTATCAGGCTGCTTATCAAATAAATCATGTTGACCAAAACTCTCTCTCTCTCTCTCTCTCTCTCTCTCTCTCTCTCTCTCTCTCTCTCTCTCTCTCTCTCTCTCTCTCTCTCTCTCTAACATAATACTTTGCGTACGTCTGATTGGAACTACGATCTTTACAGAAGGGTGTGTACCTCAGATGAACTTCACTGTGAAAAGACATATGCAGAATAGATACCTTTACCAGTGTTGGTTCACTTTCCCTATTCTATACGTATCACCTTTTTTTTTTTTTCTGGCTGCTTGTGTGCCCCCAGCACTAGCCAGACCACTCGATAGTGGGCGACCTGCTTCGTCACATGATTACTGTCTGGCCGTTGACAACTCAAGGGTGGGCTACTTTGATCACTGTTTCTTTCCCTGTATCTCGAAGCTCTGGAGCTTTCTACCCTATTGTGCCTTTCCCAATAACTATGACCAGGCACATTTTAAAAGACATATGTTTCACTTCCTGTAAAACTCGTAAATACTTTCTCTTGTCTGGTTTTTTTTTTTTTCCCCTTCCATAATGCTCTCTATATTTCAATTAAGCCCCGGTCTTGATGTGGACTTTTGTCCATGGAGCCTCCAACGTAAAGAAGAAAAAAAGTTTGGATATGAGTTTCAATGGAGAAAACTTTGAGACGGTGAAGTGTTTTATATTCCTGGAAGTGGATATGGCAGCGAATTGTACCACGGAAGCGGAAGGGAGTCGTAGGTTGGGAGAAGGGGCGAAGGTTCTGGGAGCGCTGAAAAATGAGCTGAAAGAGAACATTATCTGGGGGATGGAGGGCAAAATTAGGTGTTTGAAGAACTGTAGTCCCTAAAATATTCATTGGATGCAAGTCATGGGCTATAGATAAAGCTTTGAGGAGGAGGATGGATGTGTTGGAAAAGAGATGTTTGAGGACAATATATTGAGTGAGAAAGTTTGATCGAGCAAGTAATGAAAGGATGAGAGAGCTGTGGATATTAAGAGTATGCTTGAAAGAGTTGAAGGTGTGCTGAAATATTGGACATATAGAGAAAATGAGTGAGGAAAGGTTGACAAAGAGGATGAGTCTTAGAACTGGAGGGAACAAGGACAACGGGGAGACTAAATTGGAAATGGAAGGATGAAGTGAAAAGATTTCGAGCGATTGGAGCCTGAACATGCAGGAGGGTGAAAGACATGCACAGGATAGAGTGAATTCTAACGATGTGGTATACAGGGGATGACATGCTTTCACTGGACTGAACCAGGACATGTGAAGCCTCCTGGGTAAACTATGGAAAGGTCTCTGGGGCCTGATTGTGGATAGGGAGCTGTGGTTTCGGTGCAGAAACGGCGATCAAGTATGGTGGAGGAATATATGCATCATGAGCAGGAAAATGATAGACCCCTTTGGGATAAGAAGTTCCTCGATGAGATTGTACCCATTTTCGTCCACTGACAAAGATACAATCTTGCGGAAGATTACTGCACTCGCGGAGTAACCCGGTGTAGGGTAGTCTTTTATATGAACGATATCTGTTACTAGTCACTGTGAGTGAAAACTCGGCATTGGTAAGGCTGTATCATCGTCAGTTGACGTAAAAGAACACAGACTCGTCAAAGAACTCGCTTTAAAGGAGTCCAACCTGTCTCTGCTACTTAGTGTAGTGCATCCTTGAGGTGCAGGAGCCTCTGGAAAAGGGCTCTTGGCGTCAGGGCTGCCTCTTAGCCATATGGGGACCCTAAGCAGAGTCTCTTATAGGGACCCCTCACCCTTCAAACTCCACCACAAATCACAAAATTTAGGCAGGCTCGGGGGGCATGCCCCCAGAAACATTTAAAAATTTTTGGGTGTCTGGGACAGCATTTTCTAATTTCTAAAGACTGCCATATAACGATCGGGACTAGGGGGCCACCTTTAGCCATCGGGGCCCCACACTCCGAGCGTTTATACCGTTTAGGAGGAAGAGCTGGCCCTGCTTACGGTAACACCAGGACCCTTTTAGAAACGCGCCGTAAATAAATATATAGATAGACGAACAGATAGATAAATGTAGGTGATGAAATGACGAAGATGGCTGTATGAAGTGCTCGTAAACATATGATAAATAGATTAACCAGGTTTGTGTAATCATATAAGTGCATTCAATATGTGTACTACAAATGCTTAGTTTTCTCTTTAAACTTATCCATATCCGTTGATGGAATGATGCTAAATATCTTGAAGTACAGACTGGCGGTTTAATGATTTATCACGAAATGATATGTTCCTTTTCACAATCTTAATAAGAAAAAATTTTTGCACTCGTATCCCCATCAATACGATGTAAACAGTAGCGTGGTCGCATATCTGCTCATAGTACGCAGAAGTTGAGGCTGATTACTATATTTTGAAATGGGGTATTAAGAAAAGAGTTATATTCTTATATTTATTAACAATGGTGGAAAGTATGGAGGTCTCCAGAGTAGGTGAACAGGAGGAAGAAGATGAAGTAGCCACTGTTTTGACTGAAGCACGTCATTTAGAGACTATCACTGCCCCGAATACTGCAGCTCATTCATGGAGACTTAAGGAAAGGGTAGGAAATTTCTCGCTAATTGATTTTATACATTTGTCAGTTGTCGGGTAGTATCGTATGAGATTTTTATAGTGAACATAGATATCCATGTATGTTTGTGTGTAAGTACATGAACCTCCATTTAGAATATGTAGATAAACTGAACATAACATTGTCGAGCTTTTTATTTATTATGCAGCAAACTCGTTATGGTAAATTTATTATTTATTAGGAAGGAGTGTGCTTAAGTACCGTGACCTTGGCCTCGATAACTGTAGAATCTAATAAGATTTCGTTTTGAATAATGAAATTTATTGTAAAGAATTAATGAAGGTAATTATTTACTTATGCTGTGCCACTTCTTCAAGTTTTAGGAATTTGACAAGAATTAATTCGATGTTAGAAAAGGTTAACATTGTTTGTGGAGAATGATTTCCACGGATATTTATCCCCATAGTGTTATCTTTGGGATATAATAGGTACTTGTAGGGATATACATACTGCTGTGAGAGAATTGGTGCGGGTAATGGGCATTCCATATGAATATGTTCTAAGAGTTACTAGGAATCAGTTGCATTTTATAGTGTTGAGGGGAGCTGTCATCTTAACAAGTCATCTTATTGTGTAAAGTGAAAAATCAAGAAGCATATTATAAGTGTGAAAGTCCATTTTTCACTTTAACACAGTTGGCATGGAATTGGGAATGGGATGATGTTGACAGACATAGGTTTTATTAATTAGATAGTGGGTATAACGTTTTGACACTTTGCAGATGAAAACAGTAAGTGTGGCTCTGGTGTTGTGCCTCAACATCCCTGTGGATCCTCCAGATATTGTGAAGACACAGCCATGTGCACGCTTGGAGGCTTGGATTGGTAAGCTTCAGTTCTGTTTATCTTAACATTGTAATTTGCCAAATGATTACATTCAATATGGTTGTTGATTACTTGCAGAAAATATGTGAAGAGGTTAGAGAAGAATGTACCATAGTTCTTTCTTAAACACAACGTATTCCCTACACTAATATCTTCTTTGTTTTAGTCTAGCATTTTTGTAAAAAGTTATATAATGTAAAATGCACCCAAACCAAAGTTTATCTTTAATATTTTTTTTTATCCCACATCTATAGTATCAAATACCAGAAGATATCATTAAGCAGACCTTCCTCTAGCAAAGGAATTGAACATAAGGGAGTTCTTATAATTTTACCTCAGAAAATAAGAAAGTTAATGTAATGCTGCCTCTAAGAATAGGGATTTGTAGATAATTACAGAGAGGTGTAGTGCACACTGAGTTGATGACAAAATATAATGATTTTCATGTGAAACACAGGTTTTTTTATATGACTTAGGTAGTTAAAAGGGATTTTGATCAGGGTTCTCTCTGTTTCAGATGAATAAGCAGTTTTTTAGTTATAGATATGTAAGAACTTTCTTTATACAGAGCTTCAGATGAAGAAGCAGTTTGTTGAATATAGATATGTAAGTACATTCTCTCTACAGATCCTCTGTCTATGCCACCACCAAAAGCTACTGAAGCTATCGGAATGAGTCTTCAGAAAGCTTATGAACGATGGCAACCTAGAGCACGCTATAAACAGTCTCCAGATCCTACAGTTGATGATGTCAAGAAGTTGTGTACATCTTTGAGAAGAAATGCAAAAGAAGAACGAGTGCTCTTTCATTATAATGGTCATGGAGTTCCCAAGCCAACAACTAATGGTGAAATATGGGTTTTCAATAGGGTAAGGTGCTCTTATGCATGTTGATCACTTCCAGTGTGTTATCCTGATTGCATTTTATTCCATAATTGGTAAGCCAAAGGTTGGCCCAAATAATGAGCGAGTTGCTAGTTACTTGTGAGAGCTAGTGCCTCCTGGCCAGAGTCATGAGGTTTAGAAAGGCCCTGTCCTGAATCATATATTCCCACAATGCAATATATCTTGTGTTCATGGAGCACAGTTTTGGAGAGAAAGGGTATTTCAGTTTTCAGAACATATATTTTCTCATATTCATTTACTATTCTTTTTTTAAAGTAAAATCTTCTCTTTCTTTTCAGACTTATACTCAGTACATACCTCTTTCCATATATGAATTACAGACATGGATGGGTGCTCCTTCCATATATGTTTATGATTGCTCAAATGCAGCTGTTGTTGTTCGATTGTTTGAGCAATTTGCAGAACAGCATGAAGAAGAATGGAGAGTAAGTATACTCTGCCACACAACTGGTAGATGTGAAGGAAATATGTAAATACTGGTAATTTCTTTTCCTGTTTGTAATAAGCATGAAATTTAATAGTTTGATGATGATTTAAAGGTAATGTTTATTATTCATTTCTCATGCCATTACACTTCCATTTTTGTAGCAGAAAGGAAGTAGTGGAAGTAGTAGCCCCCCACCTCCATCATTCCGGCAATGTATTCAGCTTGGGGCATGTGGAGCAAAAGAGATTCTACCTATGAACCCTGACCTTCCTGCTGATGTTTTCACAGCTTGTTTAACTACTCCCATCAATATGGCCGTTAGATGGTATCTTCTTCAGAACAAGGGGAAGCTTCTGCATGGCCTTACTCTGGATATTGTCGACAAGTGAGTCACGTTACATTGTGATATCCTTTATCAATTATTATGAAACCCTTTTTTTAGGTTCTTCAGTACTATTATACAGAGTCATATATCAGAAATTATGCTGGCCTGAAGTGAGCTATATTTGAGTGAAAAGCACAGTATCAGAAAGTATACCTATAGTGATGGCATGGTACCACTTTGTTAGGGAAAAGATGTAAACTGAATATCTCTTAGTATACAAATGAATTGAGTGTAGGTTAGTATTAAAAAAGGTAGTGGCAATGAATCATTGAGTTAGAATTGATTTGATAAGATCTACTGACAACCTCAGCATGTCTAATAGAATCTGTTCCACTGTTGTAGATTGCTTTGCTTTAGGTATCAAGACCTAAAGTTGTATCCATCAACCTTGCAGAAACTTATCATTTCAGAGGGTCTTGTTAGGAAATGCTTTTCTCTTATTGTGTGCACTGATTGTAGGGAAGAAGTTTCATAATTTTGAAATTTCCATGAGAGAAAACAAGTAGAATTTTTGGTAGTCATGGATTGTAGGTTACAAAAATCTTTTTATAAGTTTCACAGACTGATTGTGTTATGGGTTTTTGGAGCTAAATAGGCTGTACAAGTTCCTCGGTCTTTTTAAGCTCTGCAGGCTTTACAGGGATCTATAGTATTGGAGGATGTTTTCAAATTACATGGATTGAACAGATTTTATCACCCAGCATAGACATCATGCATTTTGCTGGTCTCACAGTCTTTCAAAATTTTATATTCTACAATTTAGTTGTTGTATCAGTAGTTAAGTTCACACTCAGCTTCTAAGAACAATGAAGTTGAATAGTATAGGATCATTATTATGCACAAATTTTGTTTGATTAACATATTTGGGAAACTTTGTATTTGATCCACCCCATGGAATTAGGAAAGGATATGATTATGACAGGATGATTAGATATACATTTTATTTAATTTTCATGTGCCATTTATGTGAAAGAACAGTATTTATTGCTTTCAACTGAATCCCTGATTCTTAGAATACCTGGTCAGTTGAGTGACAGACGGACATTACTTGGAGAACTCAATTGGATATTTACCGCTATTACTGATACTATAGCATGGAACACCCTTCCAAGAGGTATGTATTTTTTTTATTTGGTGTTTTGACTGAAAAATAGTCAAGAATGTAAAATTCTGAATAAGAAATTAAAGAAAGTTTGTGTGCATGAAGAAAATGAAAGCTAGTTAGGATGGCAGATAAAAGCCAAAAGAAAATCTGTAAAAGAATAAGAAGTTGGAAGAAGGTGAATAATACCAGAAAGGGAGTGTGTATGAAAAGCATAGGTGTGACACGTGTTCAGGAAGCTTGATTGTGGTAAGGATAAAGTGGTACAAATTGAGACTTTGGTCTTAGGTAATGAATCGGATTACTTTGTAACATGAAAACTTAGGAAGCACATTTGTATGTGTAGAATTCAAAGTTTCACTGTAACATACTGCGCATGTGTTAAGGATGTGTGTGAGTAATATTGTAGAGGCTATAAGCACATGATCCACCTCATTAGATTGGGAAAAGTGATAAGAGATAGATTTGATAGATTATGGTAATGTGTGTTGAAAGAACCTCATGTTTGAGAACTGTTTTTCTGCATAGATCTTTTTCAGAAGCTGTTTAGACAAGATCTTCTTGTGGCAAGCCTTTTTCGTAACTTTCTTCTAGCCCAGCGAATAATGAGGTCATATGACTGTAAACCAGTGTCTTCGCCTCAGCTCCCTCCTACTCACCAGGTGTGTTAATTTAGAACTTTGCCTCCATTTTCTTAAAAGTTTTTATGATTATTATAAGATAGAAAGAATGCTTTGAACTTAAACTTGAATTAAGATAAGTTATAAGTAATTTGAATGTTAAAAAAGTGTTATGGAGTCATACATTTAGAGTAAGTGAAATTATGAGTTGAGGGAGATAAATGAAGATGTGGCAGAAAATACTTTTGGATTCATACATTTAGAGTAAGTGAAATTATGAGTTTGAGGAGATAAATGAAGATATGGTAGAAAATACTAGGTGAGAATGAGGATAATAATGAAACCAAATTTTCTCAGAAATAGATGGAAATGATAGCCATAAAGTCATTGAATATCAGGGTTATGTATGACATGGTGAGTGGTACTTCTCTTTAAATGTGATAGCAGAAGGATTATTTTAAGACTGTAAGGAACATAAACAATGAACTTGAACATAAATAATGAACAGATAGGGTAAGGAACATAAACAATGAACTTGAACATAAATAATGAACAGATAGGGAATGCAGGACTAGAAGTAATATAAGGAAAGGTTTTAGAGGTATTCAGTTTGTAGGGGAAGTTTTAAACAGAGAGTGTATTACTTGAGTGTTTTCATTAAGATGAATGAAGATTAATTTACATTGTTTTATTCAAATCCAGTATGCCATATTTCATCATCCCTTGCAGTAGTCCTTTAAATTTGCCTTAACACATCTTGGTCTTTGTGCAACTGTAAGCCTCTTGTTAACAGCTATCGCAGCAGTGCATTCTCATCCATTTTATTAACCTCACTTTTGGTAATATTTCAACTTGTTTCTCTCCTTTTCATAATGTTCTTATGCATTTCCTTAGTCATGCACTTCATGTCCAGTCTGTTCATATACACACCATTCATCACTTCATTCACATTTTCGCTTACCCCAAATCTCATTAAAGCATTCCCACTTCTTGTTTAGTTCACTCATCTTTCTCCATATCCTAGTTTTAGGAAATTCTTCATATCACCATGCAGACTCATGATGTATTTCTGTTGTTGCAGAGATATGTTGAATCCTCATATATATACATGGGCTGAACTGAGCCTTCCAACAAACTCTGGTGCACCAATAGAATGGCATCTTTACTGCTTATGATTGTCCCCAGAGCACTGGCAATTTGACTTCTCAGATCACAGCATCCATCTTTCCATCATCAGTAAGGAAGGTCTTTAGGTACTTGATGTTCTGAATCCTTTAGAATGGGTGTCAGACATACGGCTCATGAACTGGATACAGCCTGCCAAACTCACTCTTCCAGCCTGCAGCTGGTGGCTTGTAGGGGCTAGGCGCAGCTGCCCCCTCCTAGCATATGATTTGTGCTCCCTTGACAGCTATACCCATATATATGTTCACTAACTGGGTTACCTGGTGCTGCATGTGAAAAATGGCTTTTAATGAAAAGATTTTATATCAATTTGAAAGGTGGCCTTTTTTGGCATTCAAGCCAGGCTCTGGTACACCTGGATCATGCATTTGATCCTGCAGTACTTTCATTATGATTTAAGACTGCTAAGCTGCCTGTTTTCATCGATTGCAGAGAATTAAGTGTAATTTGTATGGATTTTGAAAAATGGCTTTCATGGCTAGCATGTGTTAGCTAAAATTTTCACCCAGAGTCTGAAATACTTATATCTAAGATTTGGGGTCTCTAGATGCTACAGTTTGGCTGTAAAAGGGCAACAAATGAAAGCCCAATCTTTTCATGCAAATTTGCAGTAACTTGAAACCTTAACCAGAACGTAAAGCACCTATGCCCAAAATTTAGGGCCCGGAGGTGCTACAGATCAGCTGTGAGAGTGTAACAGACAAAATGTACAAACATTTCAAGGCAACTGTTTGGTTGCTGAAATGTAACAGACAAAATGTACAAACATTTCAAGGCAACTGTTTGGTTGCTGAAAACCTTTTACAGAGGCTGATGTACATACACCCAAAATTTGGGGCCTCTAGGTGCTATAGTTCGGCCATAAAAGAGCAATGCACAAACTTTTTGAAGAAAATGTTTAGATATGCTTGAACAAAAGATATTCGCATAATCCTTGAATGGCATACTTTAGTAATACCAACCTTTTGCAGACATAGTTTTGACAAGGACTGATGTTCCTTACCAGGAAGAAAGAAATATTAAGTAGCATATATGCATGTCCCTTTCAGGGATCTACTCCTATAACCTTATATTGGATCACTTTCTGCCATAGACTTTTATTGTATGTTTACAATATGTGCGCAGGCCAGACTCTGTTTCTGATTACTGATAGTACAGTCACCAACAGTTACATGTTTGGAGTTATAGTGTTGCTTTTAGATGTGTACCTCAAACTAAATGTTTTTGATGGTATCAAAATTATTTTTTTTATGCAGTAGCAAGAGCATGATACCACCCTCTCTGTCTCCACTGCCACAGATCTTATCAGGGATACTCAGCAGACATATTTAGTGATTTGAATATTCATTTTCATCCTGCACACTTTTTTGCAAAGATATGTGCACTGCTTATCCTAATACACTTCACCTTAAGCCACATGTACTTCGAACAGCCTCCTAACCACTCAAGAACTCCATAACCTTCTTTTTAAAGAAACTCAGCTGTAGTCCCATCCACTTCTGACATTTTGCTGATATATCCTCACTATTCTCTGACATATTTGCTCCTCAAATAGGTTTTGCTTATCAAACTCAGCACCTTCTCTCCCTTTTTCTCATCATGGTTACAACCATACATATTCAAAATTCCTCACCCTTACCCTTTGAGGAAAAATCTTGTTTGGAAGCTGTACTTGTTCCTACTTTCAAAAAATTATTATAATACAGGAAATTTGCTTTCTGTTATGAGCAAACATTCCCAGGAATGTGGGTATTGCCATTTATTTATTTTAGTGTGTGTCTGTTTGTTACCTTTTCCTCATATCCAAGATTTATGGCTATTGTTGGTGATTTTCTTTTCAATTCTTATGCAGCATCCAATGTGGGATGCATGGGACTTGGCATTAGAACTATGCTTAGGCCAGCTTCCTACAGCACTGCGTACTGAGGACCCATACTCCCATGTACACTCACCATTCTTCGAAGAACAACTTACAGCCTTTCAAGTATGGCTTGACCTAGGGCATGAACGGAGGCACCCACCTGAACAGTTGCCAATTGTTCTTCAGGTAAGAAATTAGCTTTACAGTGTATTTGTTCAGCAGATTAGGCTCATATGTAATTATGATGGTAAATGATGTGGATGAAATGGTATGTGAATGCTGTTATGATAACAGTAAATGTGGGTGAAATGGTATATGAATGCTCTCATGATAAGAATGGGGAAGGATTTCATTTAGCAAAATTACCAAGATTTATACCGTGATTTTCCAAAAGAGAGCCGTTAATAGACTTTATCAATATACAAAGAAATGCAAAAGGCAACATACCATTTAGTCCATTGAGGCTGTTTGTAAAATTGATTAGTATCAAAGAGCTTATTGTTGAAAGAGTAGAAAGAGTTTATTGATGACTAAATGAAGACAAATATTAACAGTTCCATTGAAGAAAAGATTTTGCCTCTTTTAAAGTTAATTACTTAATGAGTTCATGCCCTTTGATATGAGTGAAATTCAGATTGATGTAGCCATACATAGGTCAGGTTTGTTGAAGCTTTTGATATTTTTCAGAACCTGACCTAGATCATGTCTTAACCTTCCCTTTTTTGGCAAATAGGTGAAGCATATCCATATAGCCTTCAAAAGATACATTTTTCAGTCTAAGAATCTTCTTTTAGTTTGCTGTTTTGTTCTTGCTATTCTGTCTGTCTTTTATTCAAGTATGATGACTGATGTTGAACATGGGATTAAAGATGGAGATGCACAAGTGAAATGTAAAGGGTGAGAATTATTTTTCCAGTGCAGCACGTGAAAAGTATAACCAACTAACCCCATCTTTGTGCAACACAGGCATTTCATGACCCTTAAGGGTTCTGTCAGAAACTGTAAGTCTTGAATGTTTGATTTTAAAAAAGCACAGGGTTCATTGCCTTATTAGACAGTGTTGGAAACCCTTTGAATCTCTAGGGTACTAGCACAGTGAGACTGATGTTATATGCTTTAGAAGTGTGTCTTACCTTTTCCTTCACTGAGCTGTTACAGAAAAAACAATGATGGGTGGGGAAGAGCAGGCCAGTCAGACATAAAGACAGATGCTAAGAATATGAGGGATAAATGCTGGGCTTACTCAAAGAGAACCCAGAGTTTGAAATAAGTGTATAGTGCATTCATGGCATATAGTCCTCCACTTGACTTTATGCATGTTGAGAAATGAAAGTGGGAAGAATTACTTGGGGAGCATATTTCCTAAGATGAATGAGGATAGGGGTAGGTACATTCAAATATAGATAGAGTGAGAAAGTATATTAATTTCCAGTTGGTTTTTATTGGAATGCATGAAGCCATTTAGTCATATGTACAGAATAGTGTGAAATAGAATTTTGAGAAAGGCAGTCATAAAAGTAGTTATTAAATGGCCAGGAAATTAGATTGTTAAGAGATGTATGTACAGTTTAAACCATGGTGACCTGTGAAAATTTATGTACGTTTTAATCCATGGTGACCTGTGAAAATTTCAGTTTACTCTGAAGATTTTTCCTGCCAACCAACACTGAGTTAAGTCCTTATTGAATTTGATAAAGTACAACAAACTTGATCTTTTGCAGTTGATTGGCAGACAGCAAACTTTATCTTATTTTATCATATTTATTTACAGGTACTTCTGAGTCAAGTGCACCGTCCACGAGCTTTAGAACTTCTTGGAAGTTTTCTTGCTCTTGGACCATGGGCTGTCAATTTAGTACTCTCTGTGGGCATCTTTCCTTATGTTTTACGCCTTCTGCAGTCAACTGCAAGGGAGCTACGTCCCCTGTTGGTTTTCCTTTGGGCCAAGATTCTCGCAGTTGATCCAGTATGTTTTTGTTGAAAAGTAGTTTATTATAAATGGTGCTGTTTTATAGAAAGAGATATTTAAGAGAATCATCACATGAGTAGTTATAGTATGTAATGAAAAGACTAATAAATCAAGGATGATAGAAGTAGCAGTTAGAGCTAATTTATATCACTTCATATTATTCCTGGGATAGTTTTTCTTTACTTCGATGATTGAAATGATTTTTTCTTTCACATTGAATTTATTGATTTAAGTAGTAAGCAGACATTTCATTCCTTTAATACAGTATTGTACATTTTGGCTCTCCTAATAGGAAATAGCTTTAAGTTTCAGGAAATAATGGAAGATGGCCCATTCAGACTGTAAATAATGTGATGAGTAACTGCAAGAAGGAATTCCATAGTGGTGTTAACATTATATAATCCTCCAAAGAATTGTTACAGTTCAGGATGGTATGCAGAGCAGTAAAACATGCACTTCTCAGAGATGGTAAGGTACTGATAACGGGGGATTTGAATTTTAAAGAGATAGACTTGGGGAATTCAGATTCTCTGGTGTCAGAGAGTAAAAGGAACACAAGTTTTTAGAATGTATTAAGGAAAATTTCCTCTTCCAGCACTTCAACGAATAAGCTTCCCAGGATGAGTGGGACTGACATGCCATCATTACTATCTTTTATCTTCACACATACTGGCTTGCATATTGAGAACATCATATATGATACACTTGTTTGGAAAAGTGATCATGTAATGCTTATGTTTGATTTTTTGGTGATTGTAGATGTAAAAAGAACAGAGATGTGATAAGATTTATTGTGGAAATATCATCATGGAAAATGCACAGAACCAAACAATTTACATGACAACATAGATTGGGAAATAAGGTTGATTAACCAAGAAAGGTTAAGTGGCCAGTGCAAGGTTTTAACATCCTACAGGAGAAGGTTATTACTTTGCCACCATTTATAAGCTCCAAAATGCTATGAATCTGCTGGACATATGTTCCCTGTGGTTAACCCCCTCAGACCAAAAATGAATGCTTAATGGTTGGCATCACTTATATATCCCAGCATTCTCTCTGTCAGTAAGCTGACAGGAACATTAGGAAGGAGTTTTAGGTAGAAGTAGTCAGTAGGAACATTAGGTAGGAGCCTCTGAAGTCACTGCACTTGAGTTTCCCTTAGCCAGTGGCCTGGGAAGGTTGAGGCACCAAAGGTTAAGAAGCAGCACTGGAGTTCCCTTATTATGGAGGCACCATTGCTGTTGCTACCCCCTTGAGGGAGTTCCAGTTGGGAACAGACATCAGAGATACAGTAAGTTAGCTAATTCTGTACCTGTTGTTTAACTCACTAACAGGTAATTGAGTCATCTAACTATTATAAATAGATTTTCATTCATGATGCATGCCAGTGGGTCTGTTAGTTATTGCTTCTTTATATTTGTAGAACTGTATTGCCTTGTGACTTTTTTAAAGAAATTGAGGTTGAAAGTTTTGTAGCAAAGTCAGCTTATGCCTGCACTCCTTACAGAGTTGCAAAGGGGACCTAGTTCGAGAAAATGGCTACAAATATTTCCTCCAGGTGCTCTCTGACACATCTATGCCGGTAAGTGTATATTTCTCAGAGTTTGTATGTCTTGGAGTGTATAACATAATGCTTATACTATCCTTTTGTTTGCATTATTATTTATAGTAGTTGTAGTAAGTAATAATAGTCATAGAAGTAGTAGTAGTAGTAGTGCATTTGTGTTTCTTTTACCTCCCCTCATGCTCTTTAACTCATTGTCATGGTAGATTAACTGTGTATTGTTTCATCAGCAGTTTGTATCCTTTGTGTATTGGTGTTATGTATGCCATTTTATGTATGCCTGCTTTGTCCTGCCTCTATCTATCTTGAAAAACTTTAATGGCTTTATCACAATCAGTTTTAAAAGTTTATGATCTGGTCACCTTTCACTTTTCCCTCTTCCAAGATGGGCAAATTTAAGGCCTCTATAGCCTTTCCTGTAACTCAGCTTTTTTTTTTTTTTAATCATCTTTGTTGCTTTCCAATGGACCTTCTCTGGTAGCTTTTTGTGCTTCTTCTGTTATTATGACCAAACCTGAGAAGCATATTCTGGTTTTGGTTGTTTGCAGCATTTCAATAGCTTGTAAAATATTTACTTATCCATTAACTTGAATGCAGTTTTGATATTTGTTAGTGGACAGTTGGTCTCCTTAAGTACTCTTCTAAGTTGGTACTTTGGTGACCTGATTAGGGAGAATGTCAAGGTTTCCTCGTAAGTTGATGCCCCCCCCCCCCCCCAACGTTTTACATCCCTCATGACCTTTGCATCATCTACAAACATATTCAGGTTGGAGTCTATACCCTCTGGAAAGTCATTCACATAGATCAAGAAGAGTAATGGTCCCAGAATCGAAGCTTGCCGTCCTCCACTGGTGACCTCCACCCATTTCGAGAAGGCTCCTCCAACATACATCGTTTGTTCTCCTGTGATAATCTTCTATATGTCAGAGGAATCCCCCCCACCCCCCACTTTTCTGCCCGGTGATCCAACTTCTTAGCTAGTCTCCCATGAGGTACAGCGTCAAATACTTCCTGGCATTCCAGATACAAACTTTCCACCAAGCCACCCATTTTTCTTGAAGACAGAACTCACTCTATCATAGAAATCTAAGAGATTTTGTTACACAAGACCTCCTTTCCATAAAATCATACTGTCTCCCATTTAGATAATTTCTCCTCTGACAAAAGTGATCCTTTTGCTTTTTGAAAATCTTCCAGCACCTTACACATCACATTCATCTGTAGTTCATTGCCAGTTCTCAATCTCCTTTGATATAGTTAGGTATGACTGTTGTCCTTTTCCACATATTGTATTTTTCCAGGAACATCTTGAGTAGTATTTCAAGAGGTTTATCTAGTGTATCTGTACACTTCTTCAGCTTACATGGTGAAATTTCTTAACAAACATGTTCCTTGTATGTATCAAGACCTTTTTGTATTTAGAATGTCTTTTTACTGCTCTCTAAAACCTCTTCTTCATTCCACTTTATTGGTGTAAAGGGCATAGGATATCCTAACATGAAAACACTTGAATTTTTTATTTATTTCTTCACTTGTCCTTACATCATCCTCTACAATTTTGCCTTCAGAATCCCATAGCCTGATTAGCTTCTCTGTGATTGAAAATGTTCCATTAATGAATGTATAGAATAGTTTTTTAAGTTTTCTTGACTTTTTCCCAATATTCTTTTAAAAGTTTCCTTGTTCCTCACTCTTATCCTGCTATGCTTGTTTCTTGTGTATGTGTGTATGCACATGGTTATATGTGTGTTTGTATTTTTATGTTCTTGTGTATGATGCTCTGTGTACTTATATATGTAAGTGAATTTATTTTGCATCTGTGTGTCTTTTTGTGTATGTATGTTTGAATACTTGACTTTTTATTTCTAGGTAAACATTTTTTACTCATTGGGATGTAAGTGAAATGTATCTACATACACTGGATTTTTTTGATAAAGTGTTAGTGAGAAAGATGATTGTTTAGATTATCCTAGATATGTGTGAATAGTTTTTTATACATGTAAAGCATATTATAGATGTACTTGAATACACAGCAAGGTGTTTTTGAAAAATTTATTATGTTTTTTTAAATGTACGTATTTTACAGTTTCCTTTGGTTATTGATTACCTTTATTTCCATATTGACCTAAGAATGTTATTTGTATTGCCTCAATGTAATGTTTTACATGATATCTTCATGATACTCAAAGAGTAGTTATTTCATATATCATGGGAATGATTATTGTATGAATGATTTTTTGTAACATGAACGATTAAATCTTTATGTTTCATTTGCTCTACTTTCTTTGAATGTGTTATCAGGCTGAGCATCGAACCATGGCAGCATTTGTTTTGGGTGTAATTGTGTGGGAGCATCCAGAAGGTCAGCGTGTTTCTCTACAGGGATCTCTTATGCCACTTTGCTTAGAGCAGATGTGTGATACCCATTCTCCACTCAGACAGTGGGCAGTAATTTGTCTTGGTCGGACCTGGCATCACCACCCTGATGCTCGTTGGGCAGCAACCAGGGATAATGCTCATGAGAAATTATATACTCTCCTGTCTGATCCTGTACCTGAGGTATGTATCCTTAATTGATAATTTTGTGTTTGCATGATAGCAAATTGCTGAAATTTCAGAAGGATCTCAAGTGTGAATGCAAGTGGAAAGCATTCTTTTCTTGTTTGAAAGAGCAATGCAGTCTAAGTGAAAGAGCAATGCAGTCTAAGTGTAACATAGTATTTTGAATGTTGAAAATTTTATCTGAATGAATTTAGGTATTTGAGAATATAGTTTAGTCAAGAAGATTGTGAGTAGTAGCAGTTAGTTATTACATTTACAGGTTTACCTGAAATATATGGCTATAGATATGGCCTTTGTTTAACCCTGTAGGATATGAATAGAAGACAGGTGAATCCTATGTAGTGTTCCTATAAAGAAAGTCAAATACATCTCACAATTGATAGTGTTATGTTTGAATGGTTTAAAACAAAAATGTGGAAAAATTTGATGGCTACACAATGGCACCATTTTTGTGTATGTTTATGGATGCAGTAATACAGGAATGACTAATGAGTTAAAGCATGATAGATTGGATTTAAGAGCTTCTTTAGCGATGTTGGTAGCATCTCGTGAGTGTGAATCATAAATGGGTTTGCAAATGTTCAAATCCTGGAAGGGCAGGTAGCTTACAGCTGTTACTAGTTGCAACTAGAGAAGTAATGCTGTCATTGAGAGATAGGGCAAACTAATGTCATTTATGATGCAGTATTGTACATTGTATATTTGTTATTCATATATTAGCAAAGATATGTTATTTTAATCTCCATGTATGCAGTGGTATGATGACTCCAAAGAGAGATGTTGTGCTTAGCACTCCATTTTCCAGGAATGTATCCTGAGAACTAATTGGGGTATTAGCGTATTTCTTTTCAGTTATCTTTATAGCTGTAACACTTTTCATATTTCCTTGGGTTATTTGTTGTTTAAGATGAATGCCATATAATGGAAAAATTGAAGTCATATAATGAAAAACTTAGTAGCCCCTTTACATCTTCCTAAGGTTCGAGGAGCAGCGGTATTTTCTCTTGGAACATTTGTTAGCAGTTTAGCCAGTCGAGAGAGAACTGATCATGCTCGTGCCATAGACCATACCATTGCCATCACCTTGGCTAATAGTGTTACTCATGATGGTTCACCTCTTGTTAGACAGGTAAGAAGTGTCCTTTATTGTTCATATATACATATTGAGTACGTTTATGAATTTCACAACTTGGATGATGAGAAAAGTTGCAGTAGAAAAAGCCTTATTCATACAAGATGAAATGTGGTAAAATGCCAGGAATGGATGGTGTTGCAGTTGAGTTTTATGTAGAAAAGTGAACTGCATTTGGTTATTTTCTCTTTTTTTTTTTTTTTTTTTTTTTTTTTTCCAAAAGAAGGGACAGAGAAGGGAGCCAGGTGAGAATATTCCCTCAAAGGCCCAGTCCTCTGTTCTTAACGCTACCTTGCTAGGTTTGCGGCAGGGGTGTGTGATGTCTCCATGGTTGTTTGATTTGTTTATGGATGGGGTTGTTAGGGAGGTGAATGCAAGAGTTTTGGAAAGATGGGCAAGAATGAAGTCTGTTGTGGATGAGAGAGCTTGGGAAGTGAGTCAGTTGTTGTTCACTGATAATACAGCGCTGGTGGCTGATTCATGTGAGAAACTGCAGAAGCTGGTGACTGAGTTTGGTAAAGTGTGTGAAAGAAGAAAGTTAAGAGTAAATGTGAATAAGAGCAAAGTTATTAGGTACAGTAGGGTTGAGGGTCAAGTCAATTGGGAGGTAAGTTTGAATGGAGAAAAACTGGAGGAAGTAAAGTGTTTTAGATATCTGGGAGTGGATCTGGCAGCGGATGGAACCATGGAAGTGGAAGTGAATCATAGGGTGGGGGAGGGGGCGAAAATCCTGGGAGCCTTGAAGAATGTGTGGAAGTCGAGAACATTATCTCCGAAAGCAAAAATGGGTATGTTTGAAGGAATAGTGGTTCCAACAATGTTGTATGGTTGCAAGGCGTGGGCTATGGATAGAGTTGTGCGCAGGAGGGTGGATGTGCTGGAAATGAGATGTTTGAGGGCAATGTGTGGTGTGAGGTGGTTTGATCGAGTGAGTAATGTAAGGTTAAGAGAGATTTTTTTTTTTTTTTTTTTTTTTTTTTTTTTTTTTTTTTATACTTTGTCGCTGTCTCCCGCGTTTGCGAGGTAGCGCAAGGAAACAGACGAAAGAAATGGCCCAACCCCCCCCCCATACACATGTACATACACACACCCACACACGCAAATATACATACCTACACAGCTTTCCATGGTTTACCCCAGACGCTTCACATGCCTTGATTCAATCCACTGACAGCACGTCAACCCCTGTATACCACATCGCTCCAATTCACTCTATTCCTTGCCCTCCTTTCACCCTCCTGCATGTTCAGGCCCCGATCACACAAAATCTTTTTCACTCCATCTTTCCACCTCCAATTTGGTCTCCCTCTTCTCCTCGTTCCCTCCACCTCCGACACATATATCCTCTTGGTCAATCTTTCCTCACTCATTCTCTCCATGTGCCCAAACCATTTCAAAACACCCTCTTCTGCTCTCTCAACCACGCTCATGCGTGGAAATAAAAAGAGTGTGGTTGAGAGAGCAGAAGAGGGTGTTTTGAAATGATTTGGGCACATGGAGAGAATGAGTGAGGAAAGATTGACCAAGAGGATATATGTGTCGGAGGTGGAGGGAACGAGGAGAAGTGGGAGACCAAATTGGAGGTGGAAAGATGGAAGATGGATGAAAAAGATTTTGTGATCGGGGCCTGAACATGCAGGAGGGTGAAAGGCGGGCAAGGAATAGAGTGAATTGGATCGATGTGGTATACCGGGGTTGACGTGCTGCCAGTGGATTGAATCAGGGCATGTGAAGCGTTTGGGGTAAACCATGGAAAGTTATGTGGGGCCTGGATGTGGAAAGGGAGCTGTGGTTTCGGGCATTATTGCATGACAGCTAGAGACTGAGTGTGAACGAATGAGGCCTTTGTTGTCTTTTCCTAGCGCTACCCCGCACACATGAGGGGGGAGGGGGATGGTATTCCATGTGTGGTGGGGTGGCGATGGGAATGAGTAGGGGCAGACAGTGTGAATTGTGTGCATGGGTATATATATATGTATGTGTCTGTGTGTGTATATGTATGTGTACATTGAGATGTATAGGTATGTATATTTGCGTGTGTGGACGTGTGTGTATATACATTTGTATGGGGGTGGGTTGGGCCATTTCTTTTGTCTATTTCCTTGCGCTACCTCGCAAACGCGGGAGACAGCGATAAAGCAATATAATAATAATATAATATATATATATGACCTAAGGTGAAGTGCCTGGCAGAGTGCATTTATAGTACCCATGTGTAAAGGCAAGAAGAGCAAAAATGAGTGTTTTGATTATTGAGGTACAGGTCAATTGAGTTTACCAGGTAAAGTGTGTATGAGAGTTGTGATTGATTGGCAGTTTTATGCTCAAAAAATCTGACTTTGGAGGAGCATTGTGGTTTCAGGATGGTTAGAGAGTGTGTGGACCAGGTGTTTGCTTTGAAGAATCTGTGTGAGAGATATGGGGGAAGAAATTGAATTGTATGTGGAATTTATGAATGTGAAGAAAGTATAAAAAGTTGACAGTGATGCCTTGGATGTGATACAAATGTATGGGTAAATGGAAAGGTAGTTAAAGCAGTGAGGTTTTTGTTTTTTTGTTTTTTTGTTTTTTTTATGAAGAATGAGAAGTGTGCATGTAGGAAGGGAGAGGGGTGAGTAGTTCTTGGTGAAGGTTGGTATACATCAAGGATAAAGGCTGCTACCATAGCTGTTTAGTCTTTTAATGGACAGGCTGGTAAGAGTGATGACACCTATATGGTGGAAGACTCCAGAAAATACTGAAGCTAGTGACAGGTGAGGAGGATGTGTGAAAGGGGAAAGTTTAAAATGAATATGAACAAAAAGAGGGTGATGAACTGCAGCATTGAGTTGATGCAGGTTTGTTTGAGTGAACATTTAGGTAAGGAGAACCTGGAGGAAATGTAGTGCTTTAGGTACATACATGGGAGTTTGTGGAACCATGGGAGCTGAAGTATATCACAAGAATACTCCTGATGAATTTTGAAGGATGTGTCATGATCCTTGAATGCAAAGAAGAGGGTTGATATGATGGAAACGAAATGCTTTAGGGCATTATATTGTTTGAACTGGATTAAATGTGTGAAAAATAGAATTTTTAGAAAGGTGGGTTGGTGACTGTTGTGTGATAATGAGGGTCAACCAGAGTATGTTGAAATAGGCTAATGGAGAGGATTAGTGAAGAGAGACTGTCAAAGAGCACCTGTGTTTCAGAAACAGAGGAAACAGGGTAGAAGAAAAGACTAAGGATAAGATGGGAGGTTGGAGTAAAGGAGGCTATAGGAGGTCATTTCCTATGCATTCATGAGTTAGAGAGACATATTTTGAATAGAGTGAAGTGGTATATGGTTGGAGGATTATCTGCTTTAAATGGCTAATGGAGTGGTCAAGGTGAACCATGGGTATTCTTTGAGGTTTGGCTGTGGATTGTAGACTCTGGTACAGTACACATGAAGCCAGAGACTGATTACTTGTAAAGGAGGCCAGTAAAAAAGTTTTTTATGCATATTGATGGACATGAATAATGATTGAAATATATTCATATTTATTTTGTATATTATTTTAAACACTTTTAACAGGAACTGGTGGTGGCCTTACAGTACCTTATTCAGATCTACGAGTGTTCATTTCTTACCGTGGCTCGTCAGTATTTCCGTGATGAAATGACAGATCTCTCACCACAATCTCTTGCCTCCTCCACTGATAGCATCATGTCACCATCAAATAGCATCAATCGAATTTTTACTAGACAGAGTGCAAAGCAGCTCAGTTCTCCAAACCAGGTATGTTTTATGAAATTTGATATCTAATGATGAAAGTTGTTATGGAATTGTTGGGAGTGGGGGTGTTAACTCTGCTTTTGATAGTATTTTGACAGTAATTTGACTTGTCTTTACAGCACTCTCCCATGAGTTACATCATTGTCATTTTTACATAAAATTTAGAAACTCATTAGAGAAAATGTGGTTTGTGAAGGATAGATTTTTTTGGAATCTCTTCCAGACTTCAGATTCATGGTCTGAATCACTTTTCACTCTGTAACTCATGTTTATGTTTACCCATTTTGCCCGCATACATTCCTCCAGTATGTTCCTCTTTATCGTCTTTGATCTGCAAAATTTCCATATCATCTCACCATTACCAGTCTTCCCCAACCCACACAGATTGTCATTGTTCAGTAACTTATATTCCCTCATGCCATAGCCACTGACAGTCAGTCATCTTATAAGGAAGATCAGGTTTTCATATTCTTTACGTGAAATGTAAGTGAGGTCTACCTAACTTGAAACATTAGAATATGTAATATCCTGAAATGGATAAACTTACTTTGAAAGTCTTGACAAATTTTCATTCTATTCCCATCCCTCTCGACCAATCCTTTATCACCAGCATTCTCTGTAAGAATTATTGAATATCATCTGATTTAGCAGTGAAATGACAGTAGTTGTTGAAACTCAGACTCTTATTTACATATAGAATATGGTATATTGATGGTGAACCAAGATGTTTTGGGGAAAGTCCATACATGAGAATTAGGAAGGCAACCACCCCTTATAGCTCGGGTATCAGTTACTCATATATGTACAGTGACATTTCCTTACAACAACTGGTTGCCAGGAGCATAACCCTGTTGTTCTGTAAGGATCCCTGTATTAGTTTTTTCTAGGTCATTGGTTTACATTATAGGTGTATTATACTTTACATTATAGTAGTGTTCAAAGTTTACACCAACAGTGATATAGCTTTTCATTGTTAAGTTCTGTAACTTCAAATAGTATAATAACTTTACACTGTAGCAGACTCACAGCTTTGCACTTTAGCAGTGTTATAGCTTTAACAGTAAGGTGATTTAATTGTTTAAAGAAAGTTTGAGTATCTTAAGTTAGTCAGGTGATCATCAGATATGCACTGTAGATAATTTTGGGTTAAATGTGATGTATTTTTACTTTGATTCAAAGGGTGTTGGTTTATTCATTAAGTAAATGCCTTGCATAAAGTACCAATCTTGAAACATGGGCACCTAACTACATGCTAGTAAAACTTTTTTCCTCCATCTCTCCTTTCCCATTAGTTTGCCATTCTATATGAGGAGATACTGTTTATGTTGAGGATATTAAGAAAAGTATGAGATATATCTGAAAAGTGTGTTACAGATCATCTATCTTTTCACTGCGCAGGGTTTAGGGTCAAGTCCTGATTCATCATTTGGTGAGTATGTCCACATGTCACCCATAGGAGTGAAAAGAGCAGCATCAACACATTCCATATCTTCCATAGGTAAGTTATTATCAGCCATTCTTTAAACTTCTCTTTTTTATATGAGAGTATGAAAGATAAGATGGTTTATCATGTAGTACCTCTGTGCTCATGTTATTGTTAACTCTGTATCCATATGAATGAGATTGATACAGTGTACAAAACATCTTAGAGCATCAGATTTATAAGATGTGTTAAGTCTCTCTTAACTTAGTTGCATTGTCTGTATCCACTGCACCCCAAGTTAAGTCATCAGCATTCATGCTAACATTTTCAGACACAAATTGCCTCCCTTGCACATGATCTATGGTAATTTTGTGGCAGATTTCCTAGAAGTACCTTTAGACTGCAGCATGTCTATGCATCTCATGCACAGTCAGTTGGTCCTTAGGCCTCTATCTATGAAAAAGTCTTTATCAACATATCTATTTGATTTTATGCACGGCCATATCATTATAGTGGGCTTTCATGTTTCTTATGCTTATCATTTTTCTCCTCACATATACTTCACTTTTTATTTTGCTGTTTCTTTTCATTCCTATTATATTTGAGTAGTAATTTCTGCCGATCTGGTTTTTTTTCCTTGATTAGAACTTCATTTGCTTGTGTCGTCTCAGTTAGCATAGAAAAAAGAATCGCAAGGGTTTCACAAAAAGATAGAACAAATACTCCTGTACCACGTAATAGCCTGCCATTCATTACAGCCCTCAGATCAATTTCAGCCCTTCATTTTTTACTATGCTGTCATCACATCTTCTCATATCTGTCTAAGAGGGGTTGAGAGAGCAGAAGAGGGTGTGTTGAAATGGTTTGGATGTATCTAGAGAATGAATGAGGAGAGGTTGACAAAGAGGATATACGTGTGTGAAATGGAGGGAACAAGGAGAATTGGAAGACCAATTTGGAGATGGAAGGATGGCGTGAAAAATATTTTGAGCAATTGGGGCCTGAACCTGCCAGAGGGTGAAAGGAGTGCAAGGAATAGAAGGAATTGGAATGATGTGGTATACTGGATTTAACATGCTGTCAGTGGACTGAACCAGGGCATGTGAAACGTCCAAGATAAACCATGGAAAGGTCTGAGGAGCCTGGATGTGGATAGGAAGCTTTGGTTTTCATGCATTACACATGACAGCTAGAGAATAAGGGGGTTGTATGAGAGATTTGGTATGGCAGAGAATGCAAATGGAATGAAGTATGGAGTGGTAGATTAGGTGAAATGTAATACTTTGAGATGGTTTGGAAATAGGGAAAGAATGCAAGATAAGATGTTTACAAGGATAGTGCATGATAATACAGTTGAAGGGATTGATGTGAGAGGAAGACTGCTAGTGACATGGTGTATTAGAGTGGAAGAGTACTGGAGAGAGAGAAAAGGGGGAAGAATGCATGGAATGGTGTATGTGAGGGAGGCATGTAAGGACAGGGATGGGATATGTGGGGACTCTCTTGCCATGGCCACCCCTTTGATGGGAGTTCCTGGAGGGAATGGGCACCAGAGGTATAAGATAGATAGGTAGATAGCAGTAATGTGGCAAGTGTATAAGCAGTCAATAGATTATGAATTGAATGCTAAAGAATGTTTGTTGCATGGAGCATATGGGAATAGGTTTTATGGTACTGTACATGTTTCTCTTTGCTTCTTGGCCTACCTGTCTTTTTTTTAACTTTTGATAAGGAAAGACTACAGACAGCTAGTGCTGATGGATTTGGTTTACCATTTGAAATTAATTATCCTCACAGATTGAGAAAAAAGCCTCCCCTGTGTTTGTGTTTTGAGAACAGAGAGAGCAAAATAATTTCTTTTATCATGAATAAATATCTGCCTTAGCATAGGAAAGGGCCATATGTCATGGTAGGTATTTAGTAAGTTTTTACATACATAACATGACATAAACATAGGGGTCCCTTTGTATATCATTGTTTTCCATCCATCTGGCCTATGTATGCTGTCAATTTGTCATCTGGAGTCACACTCCTAACGTATAACATATCCTTGTATTGACTCATATGTATCATAGTAGACTCTTACGAATTGCTTTTCATAATTGTTATTCATATTTTGTTAGTTGTCATACATGTAAATCAAATCTTGATCATAACTTGAAAACTCTAAACCAGAATTTCACTAAACTTTGCACCATAGCTTCCCAGCATCTAAAGAATTGACTAGCAAAAGACTCAGAACTATAGTTTGGATTTTGCCTGAGTGATTTCATTCTGTGAAGGTTTAATCTGGTTCATAACTTCAAGGAACTTTAACATTTACCATCTAAGGAAATGAATGGCATAAGACTTATAAATTTTGGTTAATTTTTATGCCACTCAGTAAACAGATTTAACTTGAAATTTAACTTGATCATAACATAAAGAAAATTTCATGCTTGGCAATGAAACTTTATATGGCCATATCCCAGCCCACAAAGAAATTAATGGCATAAGACTTCAAACACAAGATTTTGTGTCTCCTTCCTAGCTGAGGAGACACCCGAGGTTTGCTTTGAAAATCATTGTTGTCTATCCACTCATCATTCATCTGTTGTCCATCCATCATTTGGAGTACTACTTTAAGTGCAAATAAACCCAAGTAATAACTTGTCTTTCTTGTAATCAAACGTTGTTTGAATCGTTTAGAAATGTAAATAATTTTGCTTTAATTAGTTAACAGAAAAAATATCTTTTGCATATCCCTCTAACACCTTTACCTTCTTTACTTTCCTCAGTACTTTAATTTTTCCCTTAGTGTATACAGTACTTGTAGAAGCATCTCTCATTCTTGTGACTCATCCTTATCCTTTGATGTAAGCCAGTAGCAGCACAGCAGTTTCATATATGTGATAGGTACTCCAGCATGCAGAAGTTTTTAGCATATGATTTTAGTGTTACTTCTGAGTCTTTGACACTTGCAGGTGTGAAGATTGGTAACCAAAATATGTAAAAAGAATGTTCCAGCATGCACCACCTTGCTTTGAGTGGGAAAAGGTGTACACAGAATGACAGTTAAATTGAAGCAGATATTTTTGAAAGTCTGAAGAGCATATTTTCAAAATTTGTACCAATAATGAATCATGTTGACCAATTACAGGCATGAGTAATGTATTCTCTGGTGTAAGCAGCCTATCTTATAGTGGAATGTACTGGAAGCTGTGGCAGACCCTTATCACCTTAGAGCATGATCCATTTCCAGCAGTTGCTAATCTTGCAAAATTGATGGTGGATTATGTAAAAAACAAGGTACAGCAATTTTCAGTTCATTAAATATAATCTTACATGTACTCTGTCCTAGGAATATTAAATAGAATCTTACATGTACTCTATCCCAGGAACATTAAATAGAAACCTACGTGTAATCTATCGTGCTCTATCCTAGGAAGAATTTTAGAACATATTCTTCAGTTGTGAAACTTTTTAGTTTCTTATACTGTTTGTGAACACTCATGAACTAAATATGGAACCAGACACCCTCCATGAGGTATGCTTGACCACCCAGTTCATAGTATTATTAAGAAAATTATCAGATGTCTTGTATAGGAAAATCATAGTAATTGTCCCTGACTCAGAAATTACATTTGTTTTCTAAATTTGGGCAAGATGGGATTAGAGTAGTGAAGAAGTTACATAATCTTCATGACATTCACTGCACAAAGACTGGAGTTGTGAATGAGTCCTCAGTTCCCGTTGAATTTTGATATGCAGTCTTTGATGAACTGATTATTTTTTTCATTTCTGTAATTTACACCCATTTCTTATATGTATTATAATTACCCTTTTCAACCTGTGGACAGCTTTATGAGCGTCTGAGAGAACACTAGCTTGATTGGGGCTTGAAACACCATTTTATCCCCAAATGAAGTTAGGTGTCTCTGTGGTTGTTTGATCTTTTTATGGACCAGATGATAAGGGAGGTAAATAGAAGGGTCTTAGTGAGAGGGAGGGGTCTACAGTATGCTTGGGATGGGGAGGGGGTGGTGAATCAGTTGCTGTTTTACGGTAACACAGCTTCAGTTACAGACTCCAGAGAGAAATTTAGAAGTTGGTGACTGTTTAGAAGATTGTATGTAGACATATGAGAGTAAATGTGAACAAAAGTATGGTAGTGAAGTGCAGTATAGCATGAAACAGGATTGTTTGAATGCAAGTTTGAATGGGAGCTTTAGGTATTTGGGAGTGTATGTGGCAGCAGATAGAACCACTGGGACGAAAATGAATCATATGGTGAGAGAGGGGCTACAGTCTTGGAGCATTAAAGAAAATGTCTGTTAAGATGGTAATGGATATGTTTGAAGATAGAGTAGTCTTGACAATGTTGTGTGGATGTGAGTCCCCTATGCTTTGAACACAAGATAAAGGATATAGGGTGGACGTTTTGGAAATGGTGTCTTAACAAGATATTTGGTGTGAAGTGCATTGATTGTGTGAGGAATGACTATGTTAGAGAGAAATGCGTTAGTAAGTTAAGGCTGATTGAGAGAGTAGATCAGAGTATGCTGAATTGGTCTGGTTGCATGGAAAGGATGACTGAAGAAAGACTAACAGGATCTGCTTTTTAGAAAAGGACAGAGCAAGGTGGAGTACCTGTTTATGAATACAATCAATGGGATTTTGCCAAAGTAGTAGGGCTAGTGTAAGGCACTCACAAAGGGCTAGCACAAGGCACTCACAACGTCTTGCTAGATGAATAAATCTGTTCCTCTCAGCTACCACCTGCATTATATGATTACCTATTCTGGGTTCATCTGGGACTGATTTCAACCACATGTCAAGTCTTCTTTAAATGTTTCTTTAGTTGTTCCATGCATGTTTCTTGTTTTTTCCTGTAGTATATTAAATAGTCTTTTTAGTTTCCTGGCTGAAGTGTCATATATTTTTGTCTGATTTCTTTTTCTTATGCTCCATGGTATTCTTGAAGATTTGATAACTGTATCATCCATTCTGAAAGGGTTTCAGGTTCTCTACATTTTCCTTTATATCTTCAGTTTGTTACCATGCATGAATTATCATATATCTCTTATTGTATTAAGGCTCTGTAGTTCCAGTACTTTATAATTTTTTGTGGTAGTTCAGTATGTTCCATCCCCATGATTTTGCTTGAAAGGTGCGCCTGAACCAAGACCAAGAAGGACATGGAAGAATGTAGTGAAGATTGCTCTGGGATTTCGGGGGCCTAAACATTCAACAGGATATAAGTTTGTATGACATTAAATTCATTGAACCAGCTTGGTGTATGGGGGCAATGTGCTGTCAGTTGGCTTAACCAGATACATGAAGCAGTCAAGTAAAATCATGGAATAGCCTTTGAGGCATGGATGTGGATGGTAGGCTCTAGTTTCAGGACTTTTTACATTATGGCTATAATGTAGATGAGCACAAATGAGGCTGTCATTTGTTTGTTTCTGATGCTACCTGACTCAGGAAGGAAAAGTAATTAGCCAGAAAAGCTTTTTTTTTTTAATGTTTCTGTAGTTGTTCAATGCATGTTTCTTATTTTTCCTTGTAGTAAATTGAAGTCTTTTTCCTTTCCTTGTTGGGTGTTCCTATATTTTTGTTCGATATATTTTTAGTAGGTAGTAGTTGGTAGGCAGCCAGCAACCAGGGAATTATATTACCGGTACTACCCGCCTGGGTATCAGAAGGATTAGTGATGCCTGTGTAGTGAGCCAGCACTACAGTGGTTGTCAAGTTGCCTTACTCTGATCCAGGTAGCTGTCTTTTCTATCTGCCTTACCCACATGTGGGCTTCAGGCATTCTGTCCACAAATATAGAGCTCTTCTTGTCATACATAACATGTAACAATGCTTAACTCACACAGCTTACTCTTCCTAACTAGATTTCCTGCTGTGAGCAGTATGCATTTGTCCTGCCTTTGGCAGAATGTTAGGAGCAATAAACTTATAAAAGTAGTAGGTAGGAGAAACATTTAGGCAGGAGCATTAGGGAGAAAATTTAGGCAGGAGTATTAGGTAGAAACATAAGGTAGAAGTAGTAGGTAGGAACATTAGGCAGGAGCATTAGGTAGAAGTAGTCAGTAGGAACATCACATAGGAGCATCTGCAAAGACTGTGCTAGACTTCTCCTCTACCAGTGGCTTGTTAAGGATGAGGCATTAAAGGCTAAGAAGTGGCACTGAAGTTCACTGGTTATGTAGACTCTTTTGTGGTGGCCACCCCTTTGAGGGAGTTTTTGTTGGAAACAGGTGTCAGAGAAATAGATAGATAGATTTTTGGTATGTTCCATGGGATTCTTAAAGATTTTGATAATTGTATCATCCATTTGGATAGACTTTCAGGTTCTAAAAATTTTCCTTTAACTTCACTTTGGTGCCAGACATAGATTATCATATATCTCTTATATTCTTTCTAGGCTATATAGTCCCAGTTCTTTCAACCTTTCATGGGAGTTCATATGTTTTATCCCCTTGATTGTACTTGAGAAATGTTTCTGAACCAAGACCAAGAAGGACATGGAAGTATGGAGTGAGGATTGCTGCTGGGTATTGGGGCCTAAACATTAAAAAGTATGAAAGGTGTGTTTGGCACAGAATGAATTGGATCAACAAGGTGTATAGGGGCAGTGTTCTGTCAGTTGGCTGAACCAGGGCATATGAAGTAGTCAAGGTAAATCATGTGAAGCTTGGATTTGGATGATAGACTCTTTTTTCAGTACATTTTCCATTACTGCTAAAGAGTGGTTCTGTGCAGTTGAGACTATCATTTGTTTGTTCCAGATGCTTCCTTGCTAAGGTAGGGGGAGCAGTTAGGCAGAAAAAAAGAGGTGAATCCATGAGAATTCACATCCTTTAACCACCATAAAACATATGGGGCGAGCAGATGCTCATTCACAGGGCTAAATGGCTATACAGCAGCCCATCCAGGCCTTTGACACCACAGCTTGGAAGTGAGATAAAGCCAAATGCCCCTCTGCCCAGTCTTATATACTCACTTATTGACACAATTCAGATATGTTGACCATTGCTTGCCTTCAAAGTTGTTGGATGAGAATTCTTTTAGTTATCAGTTTTCCACTTCAGAAATCATAAGCATTCTCTCATACCTTGAGAACTGGAAGGTCAGATAATAGTTATATGCAAAAAAGAAAAGAATAAGGATTAGTCTGTACTCCTTAAGTATTTTTAGACATGTCTGTTAAAAGTGAAATTGAAATGGTTAGAGGAAGTGGGAGAGATAAACAGTGAAGGAATACCTCACAGCTCTGCTGCTCAAGGGATAAAGTAGATGTCATAATGGTTAACCTTTGTATTGCTTGTCTCCTCATAGACACTTTGGGAAGCAGCAGCGAGCCATATGCTGTGGCTCTAGGTTATGGGGCTGAGACACATTTAGACAGCTCATAAAAGAAGTAGAGCAACTCCAGATATGTAAGCGACACTTAATACTGGACAAATGAGGCTCTTAGGAAAAATTATTGTGACACTAATATAACGCCCCTATCTTTTGGATAGTAGGTTCTGTGATGCTCTTTATGTGAGGTGTACAAGATAGAGTAGAGGATATTGTTATGCCCAATATGTTTATGTCATTACAGGGTTAACTTAAGATGTTTCAAAACTGAATTGTAGGAAATGAGTGAGATATTGATAGAAAGTATAAGTGTACCATGTGTATTTTAAGTAAAGAATTATTATCTTGAGGATTATTTTTTACCTTTAAAATTTTGATGGTCTTTATAAGAAAATATTAGACTGTTTACATACCATTGTATAATTTTTTTTCATTTTTTTTTTTCATTTTAGGTTGTATCAGGTTCTAGAGACTTAATGGAGCAGAAAGTGGAGTCAGCCCCAGGAACTCCTGTGAATAAACCTATGTTCATTGTGTAAGTTTTTTGTTTTGTTTCTTTTATTATATTTATTTGTCTCTCTTTGTAATTTGTTAATAATTTTAGCATACATTTCTTGGAAGCTTCATAACAAGCACAACAGGTTCTGCATTGATTGACTAAATAACATAGGAAGTTTATTTATGGCTAGGATTGCTTTATGGGCCTCTTTAAGAAGGCATCAGGATGTTAGTCCAGGCCAAAGGAGCCTCAAGTCCTAGAACCCAAACCAGCTAAATGTTAAGAATTATTGTAGTAGACAATGTCTACAGATGTATCTGTCAAGGGGTAAAGATAACAAGACAAACTAAACCTCTTATTAGAAAATTTAGTGTAGTTAAGACTTTTAACATCTCTTAGAACAAGCTTTCTGGATTTTACCATCACTGCATTTTTTTTTTGTAATGATAATCTTTTATTGTCTCATATCTCTTAGAAAAGGTACTCTTCATGTGCAGTTTATTACCCTCCTATTAGCCATGTAATGCCTTGGTTCCACAATCTTCTGTTTAACATTTGTTTAGACTTTGATGCTGTGGTGTTGTAATTCTCTCTCTAATATTTACTCTATTTCCTCAGTGGAGAATCACCACCGTCAACTATAGAAACTTCAACTCCTACTCGCACAAGATCGAGAAATCACTTAAACCATGTAAGTTTTTGTTTGTTTGAAAGAATAGAAGTCCCAACAATGTTGTATGGATGTGAATCTTGGGACCTGAATGCATAGAAAAGGAAGAGGGTGGGCATGTTATAAATTTAATTTTTGCAGATATGTGGTTTGAGGTGGGTTAATCATGTAAGGGATAACATTGTAAGAGGTACGATAGTAAGAGTAGTCTGATTGAAAGAGTTGAAAAGGGATCTTCATGTAAGAAGTGGAGGGAACTAGGAAAAGGGGGAGATGGAGGAATGAAATGAAGGAGGCTGTGGGGTATCAAGGTCCAAACATTCAAGGGGGTGAGAGATGTGCATGGGTTAGAATGAGATGGATCAATGTGGTATATGGAGATGACACCCTGTCTGGGCAGAACCAGAGCATATGAAGTGGTGAAGGTAAGCCATGCGATAGTCTGTGGGGCTTATCTGTGGATGTTAGGCATTGTGCATGACACATAGGGAGTAGCTATATAAAAGCGAGGCTATTGTTCATTAATGCAGGGTGCTTTTTGCTAAGAAAAAGAAGCATGAATTACAGTTCCATATGCTCCCATCCACTCATGTATATATGTAAGTATAATGCACTGAAACCTGGGCACACTGTCCACAGCCAAGCTCTACAGACAATTATTTACCTTGCATAATGATATCTTTATTTTTTCATAAGCATTCACTGTTTCCTGCAAGAGGGAGGTATCATCAAAAACAGTTGATGGTGCTGTAGAGGAAAGAGTCCTTGCTTTGCTGCTTCCAAAGTTCCTTCTTTAGGAAATTGATAAGTGGGAAGGATTTCCAACATCTCTTCAACCTCTCTGTTTCAACTTTTAAGACATGCAGGAGATACATGGACAGAATTCTTTCTCATATATTCCCAGCGATGACCACATATATATATTCATTAGTCATCTATTTATTTATATTTACCTTAGGACAATTTCTCTGAAATAGTCCTGGTTTTACTCAGGACTTTTCTAAAGGCCTCATGTGTTCACATCTCTTCTCTTACTGTCATATGTAATATACCAAAGCTAGAGCCCCATATCCAAAACCAGACCACACAGACCTTTTCTTGGTTTCCCATGTTTGCTTCATATGCCTTAACTTTGTGCAGAGAAGTGTATGTCATACAGAAGATGGGAGATGGGCAGGTGAGAAAGGTAGGATGATAAAGCAAGGTTGCTAATTAAAGAGAAAAGAGTTACGTATGAGTGGTGCTTATATACTTTCAGGGAAGGAGTGTGAGTGATTGGGAGATGTACAAGAGAAAGCATCACAAGGTCAAGGGGAAGGTACTGGAGTTAAAAAGAAGGCAAGGAGATTTCAGGGAGAACAAGTTGTTTTGGAAGGAGGTTGATTATGTGAAAAAACAAGAAAACAGATTGGGAACATCAGAGAAGGGAGCTAATGGGGAAGTGGTAGCAGGCAGTGAAGAGGTGCTGGAGTGAGTACTCTGAAGAATTGCTGAATGTGTTTAATGATAGGGTGGCAGATATAGGGTGTTTGGGTTAAAGAGGTATGCAAAGCGAGTCATAGAAAGTTGTTTGGTGAAAAGAGAAGAGGAGTTAAAAGCTTTGCATTAGATGATTTATGGCAAGGTGGCTGGAGAGGATGATATTGTATTTGAATTTTTGAAGAAAACAAGTGACTGCATTGCTGATTTGTTTGTTAAGATTTTCATTGTATGTATAGATCATGGTGAAGTGCCTAGAGATTGGTAGATGCATGTATAGTGCCATTGTATAAAGGTAAGGTGAGTGTTTGAATTACTGATGTATTAAACTCGAGTGTACCTGGTAAGCTGTTTAGATGAGTGGTGATTGAGAGGGTGGTGGCATACACAGAGTATTGGACTGGGGAGGTACAATGTGGTTTCATGAGTGGTAGAGGATCAGGTATTTGCTTTGAAGAATGTGCATAAGAAATACTTAGAGAAATGAATTGATTTGTGTGTAACATGTATTGATCTGGATAGAGCATATGATAGGGTTGAGTGAGGTGCTTTGTGGAAGGTTTTATGAATATATGGTGCGGGAGGAAAGCTACTAGAAGCAGTGAGGAGTTCTTAATCATGAGAGTAAGGCATGTGCATGAGTGGGAAGATAGGAGGGCAAATGGTTCGTGATGTAGGTTAGTCTCCAGCAGGGGTGTGTGATGTTACCATGGCTGTTTAATCTGTTTATGGATGGGGTGCTGAGGGAGGTAAATGCAGAATTCGTATTTTGATATTTTCTCTTGTGTGAATCTGATTTTTTTCTCTCATAGGTTGATGAGAATGAGAGCAGCTTCCTGAAGCCAGTTATTACTACTGAATTTGTGGAGTGGAGTGCCAAGACTTTCATCCTTCCTAGACAAAAGTCAACCGATGAATTGAGCTCTAATTCCTCGCCATTGCATGGCTATTCAGACAGGTAGAATTATTTGTACTGATCAGAATTTTAAATTTTCCAAGCTTGGAAGCTTACAAGGTTTCAAAGATTATGATTTTCTAGAATACTTCTATGTCTTGAAACTTTGTGGGAAGACCATACTAAAGTTAATAATTGTAAAAGATTACAGGGGTAGATAGAAATGCAAACGTTTGGATTTACCTAGTATTGTATAAATCCTGTTCCTCCATAACATGCAAAACTGACTGTGCTATTGCTATGAATTATGTTGTAAAGCTACTGGGTCTTATTATTACTGCTTACTGGTCGTGAGTTGGTGATGATTTTGTTCAGCACTCCCAGGGGATAGAATTAGAGGAAGATTATCTTGAAAACTATATTTTAGTTATAGGGTCAAATGGTACTGATGGGTTGATATTTGCTTTGGTATTGCTGAGTAGATAGATTTTGTCTACTGCCTCTCTCTCCTGGGAGGATGATTTCTTCTGGAAATGGAAGATTTTGTGAAGGATGCATTTTGTTTCCTTGTTCATTGCAGTTTTGACTAACTTTTTCATATCCATTGAAAAGCAGAATGAATGCAGTAGTTTTATCAATGACAGAATAAGACTGTTAGATAAACATCTACATTTTATCATTTGCTAACTAGCTTGAACAACTTCTTTAACCTTGTTGAAAGTTTTCAAGAAATCAAGGGCTACAACATTGGATTCCTTAATCTTTTTAGAGAGGATAAGTTGACAGTAGCAGCACAGGATAGGATTTTACCAAGTGATCTCACCTTGCAGATTCCATACTGATGATCAGAGAAATGTGTGTGAGCTTCAGAATGCTCAAGGAAATAGAACTTGGTGTGAGATTTACATATACAGGTGTTGTATGGGTCAAGGTAATATTGTGATAGCTGGAAAGATGGGAATGACCATCATGCATCAGAAAATGCTGTACCAGAGTATGTGACCAAAGTGAAGGAAAATTTATGTTTTTAGGCAAAAGCATAATTGGTGAGCAAGTACTAGTATTAGTTCTTGGGCATGTTCCTTCTGAACACAAGTTTTGCCATTTGGTCCATACCCTTGAGAGATAAATAGTGGAGTGTTCCAAAGAGATTATAGCAAAGGGGGTAGAATAAGAAAATAGGTACATTAGGGTATGAGGAAATATTAGGGTCATTCAGTTTAAGTCACTGTGGAAGTAGTGCCAAAAGAGTGGTGTCATTCATAAGGAAACAAAAATAATATCATTGGAACAGAAAGGCAAAGGTAGAACTTTAAAAGTTGTTACATGCAGAGTGTTTATAAAGTCTCTGTGTAATTTTTTATTAGTAGTAATTCTGAAGTGCACACTGACTTTACCAGAACTTGTATGTGCAGTACCTCATTGCTTTATCAAAAGCAAATAATTCAGTTGCAGATATATGTTTATTCTCTTGACAGATCATTAAATTCACGACTTCTTGCTGAATCAGAGGAACGTCGCAGTGTGGGAACAAATAAACTAGATGACCAAGTGTTTGTACATCGAAATCCAGGCCCACCAGCTGTACTTTTGTTTCACCCCCTCGAACCACTTCTCACTGTGGCCGACAAAACCAATGTTACGTGAGTATGCCATCCCCTTATTTATTTTTTTATGTACTGATGTATGATTATCATTGTTTTCCGTACATCTTTTAGAAAATATGAAATATGTTTTCACATTTTATTAAAGAATCATCTGAAGAAAATAAGATTTGATATGTTCTCATTTTCTGCCTTACATTTTATCAAGAAATCATCTGAAAAAATTATTTTGATCCTGCTAATTTAATTCCTATAAGAATGATTGCTCATTACTGTCTCAGGACAGATTAGTTTACAGTCAAGATGTAAGACAGCCCCAATTATGGACATCGTAAGCAAATAGAGAATTCGTTTCCTCTCGTCATTAATGGAAGTATTACCAGTAGTGCTGTGGGAGACATAGAGGGTTTACCTTTCTTCCTATCTATATATCTTTTCATTAGCCATGTTCACACACCTACCCAGAAAGGATTTCACTCTGTCCCTAAAACATTGCTGCATTACTGTTTTCCTTGCACTAACCTACCCATTCCTGCATCTTTACTAGGACCTTACCCTTCAGTATATACTTGATGACAACTCTCTTTTTTACAGTTTCTTTTCCATGCATTTGTCTTTCATCCGTCAGTCATTGTGCGAGAACTGAGGATGAATATTCTCTGTTTATGAAAGGGCATACTTACATCAGTATCTTCCGTGTGAAATTCTTTAGTAACTATGGTAAAATATTGTCTTTTCAAAGAGCCATATTAACTTTAAGTTAGTAAACCTGAAGGGTAAAGTTTTTCTTGTATAGAGTTTTTTTTATTGCGTAATTACCTATTTGTAGAATACTGGTGGTTTTCAATATTATGGGTTCAGCATATGCAGTTTCCCTGTTATTTCAGTTTGGCAATTCAGCTTCTCAATATCTTTTGAATTTTTTTTCTTATAGCCATAGGCTTTGGGAGGAGAGCTAGTGAATTACACATAATGCATATATGAAAGAATCTTCTTCTTTCATGACAATCTCTTATGGATTAAGGTAGACTCAGAGCTTAGATTTGGATTAAGATAGACTCAGAGCTTAGATTTTGGCAAGAATTAAACTGTGAAGTTAAGAAGTAGCCCTATAGTCAACCATTCCTGGAAGACTTCATCAGGAGAGGATCATGCCTTTCGTCCACTTAATCCCTTAAGAGATCTTTCAAATCACCAGATGTTATTGAGGGGACCATTTATTTGTACACCTTGCAATCTTGAACCCATTGTTATTGAAGGGACCATTTATTTGTACACTTTGAAATCTTGAACCCATTTTCAGCATGGAGTTCATTTACATAGATTAAGAATCTCATTTTGTTGGCCTAACCTAGGTTAGCATAATGCAAGCATATTATGTGAGAAAGGTAACCTTCACCATAGCCCTCCTCAGAAACCTCTCATTGGAGATCAAGAAGGGTAGGTCTTTAGCACTTGTGTACCACCTTCATTGTATGGAACATTAGTTTTGATGTTATGGGTCCACATGTGTGATTCTAGGGATTCCTCCTTGAGGAGGGGCAGTTAGTTTTGATGTTGTGGGTCCACCATGTGTGGTTTTAGGGATTCCTCCTTGAGGAGGGGCAGTTAGTTTCGATGTTTTGGGCTCACCTTGTGTGGTTCTAGGGATTCCTCCTTGAGAAGGGGCAGATTCCAAAATGCCTGTCACCAATGCAGTTATTTAGTTTTGCTTGTAGGTTTAGTCTTCTTATCTGAAAATTTTTCTTTAAACCCTCCTCCTTCTTGTGGGTATGTTTGCATTCTCATGGAACAGATTGCAAAGGAGATGATTGCAGGTTTTGAAAATTAAGACCTCTTTTTTCTCTGAGATGGTGACCTGCAAGTATTTTATCTTGCCTTGCTTACCCTGCTCTGCTTCCACCCCCCATTTCCCCCTAAAAAAAAATGTTTTCTAACTGAGACCACATTTGAGTTGCTATCCATGATCTTTAAATTATGTATGCTGCTGGCAGCTGGAACTGAGTGGGCAGTGCCATCACTTCTGTGGCAGTCTCTAATTATACGGAGATGGGCCCAGAAGAAGCTGCTTCTACATTATTCATTAATCTAAACACAGCACTTTGGTGTTAGTCACACCAGACATCACACAGCAAAGATATACATGTCTTTATGATTTAATCTTTGACTTGTAAATACTGTTTGAAATATATTTTATATATTTTATTATTATCCCTGGGGATAGGGGAGAAAGAATACTTCCCACGTATTCCTGCGTGTCGTAGAAGGCGACTAAAAGGGGAGGGAGCGGGGGGCTGGAAATCCTCCCTTCTCATTATTTTTTTTTAATTTTCCAAAAGGAACAGAGAAGGGGGCCAGGTAAGGATATTCCCTCAAAGGCCCATTCCTCTGTTCTTAACGCTACCTCGCTAACGCGGGAAATGGCGAAGTTTAAAAAAAAAAAATATTTTATTATACTTTGTTGCTGTCTCCCATGTTAGTGAGGTAGCACAAGGAAACAGATGAAAGAATGGCCCAACCCACCCACAAACACATGTATATACATGCATGTCCACACACGCCAATATACATACCTATACATTTCAATGTATACATATATATACATAGACATATACATATATACACATGTACATAATTCTTACTTGCTGCCTTTATTCATTCCTGTCACCACTGTATGTAGTATACTTGGTTATATGATTGACTTTTTCGTATTCTAGGATCTGGGATGTAGAACAGAGTCATCGTGTTAGCCATTGGAGTAATAACAATGTTGGGTCAAGTTGTATCTCTTCATTGGCTGTGATCAACCCTGGAACACCATCTACATTTGTTGCCACAGCTTGTGATGATGGTAGTGTTCGCATATGGCGTGATGTGTTTCAAAATGTACATCAGCCTTCTCAAGACTCACCTTCTCTCATCACTGCTTTCCAAGCCACCAATGATGTCAATCCAGCTACAAGAGGTGAAAACACTTTTAGAAATGTCCTTCATTGTTGGAAATTTCCACATATAATATTTATTTGATTAGAAAACCCCAGGACCCCTTTTCTAGGGTTCCTGCATCTTCAAGGCTGCACTACAATCAGTAGTAGGGAAAGGATGGACTCCTTTGAAGTAAAAGTTCTTTGACAATATTGTACAGTATTCCTTTTTCATCTATTAACAATGATGCAAACTTGCTGTAGGTGACTTTTCAGTTATGGCATAATGTTTTAATGTTTTTGCAGCTGCTGGATTACTGATGAGTTGGGAACAAGACACAGAGACACTTGTTATGGGGGGTGATTCACGTACTGTGAGACTGTGGGATTTGAAAGCTGAGCGCCGCACCATGGAGTTGCCCACAGTTGGTGACAGCACATCTGTAATTACTGCAATACATTCACATCAAGCAGGTAACTTTTGATGATATACCAGAAGTAATCAGTTTACAAAACTTATCAACAATTCATTAGATAGTAAAAATATCAACAAAATGTATAGGACAAGGAAATGGGGGAATGATAAAAGATAGAACAAAGTACACACTTTTCTAAATTTCCACTGGGGATGGATTCCTTGAAAAGCCCCACCCAGTTTTACATGGTCAAAGGGGAGTTATGTATATGTCTTACATATACACACAGGAAGCTCATACATATCACATAAAACTTTTCTTGTAATAATTGGATAAATGAACCAATATCTGGTGGATGGAGATGACAGAATCTGGAGTGATGCCAGACAGCTGTCTATACCATGATGTTTGGGTCGTTACTAAATGTTTTCATTAGATATTTTGATTGCTTTTATGTAGTTGACATCAGTATATGTTTTATTGTGATACAGTCTAAGTTTGATTATGCAAGATTTTATTGTCTTATTTTAAATTTGATGAAATGCAAAGCATTTGTTTTTATGTTGTAGTACAGGAAAAGATGGATTGTTGTCACATAAAGCAGGACTGTTTGTATTCAGATTGTAGATTTTTTGTGTTTTTTTTAATCAAATTGCTATACAGTATGTACATTTCATACAAGAAAAACTTCTCATAACTTTTCTCTCAAATTATTCATTTTTGATTCATTTTTCATGTTCTAAGGCCCTTGGATTGTTGTTGGATTCTCTGATGGTTATGTGCGATTGCTGGATCGGCGTCTAACTAGTAACAGAACTGTTGTTCGGCAATGGCGAGAACATACTTCATGGGTTATTAGTGCTCATCTACTAAATTCTTCACAGGCAACCACCAAGATTATCACTGGAGTGTAAGTTTTATTCTCTTTTATGACTTAAACTTTTATCATGACTTATTAGTGTAGGTGCTTTACATTAATTATGCTTATTTACTGATGTAGATATAAACAGTTTTGATAGTTGATATACGTTGATGAATATGAATTGCTTGGTTCACTCAGTGTTTGTATAGATTTATGTTTCCCTGACTCATTGGCTTACTGTGCTTAGGCTGTGGACCCAAGGTTTGCAGAATTTATTCCACAAAAATAGAAGGTTGCACAGTAACTGATGAAATGAGTGCCATAACCCACAGGGTAGATGTCCTTCTGGATATTGTTGCAAACAGCATGCAGGGTGCATCAGGAGTACTGCCCATGATAAACAGTGGGAATGCATTCATCAGTAATGCATTCACTCAATAATAGATCAGTGAATCTTTGTTTACAGAAGGGACTTGAGTATGTAAACTTGTAGAAAGCAGATTTACATCCATCGTTATATCTTTACAAAGGACACAGTACACCAGAATGAACTGGGAGCTGAGCATTTTAGCAGGCTCTTTGATGAATCTACACATGAATTTTGGGAAAAAGGAATGCAGCCTGTGTGGAGCAGCCTGTCCCCTCCCTTCAGTACTTCTCACAGCAAGCCATATAGTGGGTGAAGGGGAGCGAAGGTTCTGCAGCATTGAAAAATGTGTGAAAAGAGAGGTTGCTATCTGGAAGGGTGATGATGGTTATAGTAGTCCCATTGATGTTGTTTGGATGCAAGGCATGGACTATAGATGAGGATGTACAGAGGAGGGAGAATGTGTTGGAAATGAAATATTTGGGGACAGTACATGAAAGTTAGGTGATTTGATTAAGTAATAAGATCGTGAAGAGTGATTTTACTGAGAAAGTAATGAAATGGTTTTGGTAACAAGAAGAGTGTGCTTGAAAGAACTGAAGAGATTGTGCTGAAATGGTCTGGACATATGGAGAGATTGAATGAGGGGAGGTTGATAGAGAGGATATATGTGTCAGAAGTGGGGAGGACAAGGAGAAAGGGGACACCAGCTTGGAGTTGGAGGGATGGAGTGAAAAAGATTTTGAGTGCTCAGGGCCTGAATATGTTCAAGGGTAAAATGCATGCATGATATAGAGTGAAATGGAGCAATGTGGTATATTGAGGATGACGTGCTGACAGTGGACTGAAGTAGGCTTGTGAAGCAGCTAGGGGAAACCACAGAAAGGTCTGTGGGTCCTGGTTGTTTATGTGGAGTTGTATTTTTGATGCATTAAACATGACAGCTTGAGAATGGATTTGAGCTAAAGAGGCCATTTTTGTATGTTCCTGGTGCTGCATCACAAATGCGGGAAATGGCAAACAACTATGGAAAAGAATTACAGACTAAATTTCTTGATATTTTGAATATGAATTTTTCAAGGATTTCCATATGCAAATATTTGTATGAATACTGATTTTCTCACCAAGTTCCCCCCTCCTCCTTTTCCCCTAGGTTTCATATGTTTATTAGTCATTTTATTTTTCTACAAATGCTAAGCATTTTTTAATGCTCATACAAAATAAATGATGTATGATGTAGGTGAATGCTGCAACTAGAAGTATGGAAATTATTTTGTAATTAGGATTCTCTTGACTCGATGTAGTAATCTACCTTTGAAACATATGTTGAATTTACTTCTAATTATATTTTGCAACTTTTCTATGTTTCATGAAGTGTTGAAAGGGGATGTAACAACTTCCACTTTAATGTTCCACCATATGTCTCTCTTTTGCATTTGGTGTATGCAGATAGGTTCTGCATATTGTGTGTTTTCCTATAGAAGCCTAAGAAAAATTTAGCATATTCCCTAGAGCAAATAGAGTATAGTCATAATAGGTAAAGCATCCCCCAAAAGGCATTGATATTGCACAAAACCTGTTTTTCTCTTAAAGTGTTTCAGGGGAGGTCAGGTTATGGGATATGCGACAAGCAAATTCAGTACAAGTTTGTGCACCCAATCATGACATGACTGCCATGGCTACACATGCAAATGCTCACCTCTTTGCCACGTATGTTAAAGATGTTTAATCTCTTTTTGTTTTATTTTCAAGTTGAGTAAATCATTATCATTAAATTTGTGATTATACTTCTCTGAATTAAGGTTAGATATTTGATTGATAGATATTTATGTTGATGTATTGGAGTTAGTTAAATGTTAGTACTAGTTATTGTTACTTGATTTGATATCATTATATATATATATATATATATATATATATATATATATATATATATATATATATATATATATATATTGTGAATATTTCATTAATGCAGTGAACAAATACATTTTCCAACAGGGGTTCCGTTAATCAGGTGATTGGTGTTCACCATGCAAGTGGCTCTTCTGTCAATGTCATTAAGTACCATGAGGGATTTATGGGCACACGTATTGCTCCAGTTTCCTGCTTGGCATTCCATCCACGGAGAGTCCTCTTGGCAGCTGGCACTACAGATAGCTACATTACTGTATATGGACTTTCTCGAAGATAGTGAAAAAGACTCTTAGCTTATGTTCTTAGTTGGTAAAATGGGTAGTTTGTTCCTAGATTTTTATCTGGACACCCCTGATAGGTGTTCCAGAATGTTATGACATTTAACACCATATACTGTAGTAAATATGTGCAGAGGTTACATAATCATCTTAAGAAAATATTGAGTATTTTGCTCTGACAGTGTAGAATACTGAATGATAAAAATCATAAAGATATCAGGAACACATGATATGATGATAGTGTGTTTATTGTTTATTTTGTTTAATATAGAGTAAATGCACTGATTAACAAGTTAATTAGGGAAAGTAGTGATCATTCACCACAGAAGTAATTAACTTCAAACAGTAAGAACTCTTTTATGTGATGGCATGCAAAATTTTGGTGATATTCATTTTAGATTGTTAAAAGTGTAAAATTTTTAAAGAATCAATATATGAATTATAAATAATACCTTGTTATGATAAGGATGCTGTGATTATTATATGTATGAGAAGGGTAAATATGGTACAGATATGAGGTAGTGTTACACCCAGTAGGAAAGGCCATAATGGTAAGATACTGTAGGAGTATTTGAAATACTTTAATAATGTAAAATTGTATTACATTGCAGAGAGATTTACTCCTCTACAGTGGTTAGTATACAGGTAGGTGACCCAGAACCAGCGATTCAAAATCCAAGATTTGCAGAAAACCGCTGTTTTTGGGTTGAGGTTAAAAGGTAGAAACAAACACCAATAAATACTTCATAACAGTATTGTACCATGAAAATGTTGTGGTCAGTCCTAGTAACAAAAATATGTTGAATGTTAAAAGAAGGTCAGGAATCAACACTGAAGTGGTGTTAAAAACATATTGATTCGTTTTTAGTTATGCAATGTTGATGCAACATAGTGTCAACAGTGTTGATACAACTTTTTGTCAACAGTGTATCTATTTTGTTAGGTACATCATTGAAATGAAACCATGTGTAGTGTTGTATCATTGTAGGTACATAATTGAAATGAAACCATGTGCAGTGTTGTAACATTGTTGCTAAATATCTATCTAATTATCCTATCTGTATCTCTGATGCCCATTCTCTCTGGGAACTCCCCCAAGAGGGTGGCCATGGTGAAATTGTTTCCATAACTGGTAAACTCCAGTGTCACTTCTAAGCCTTTAGTGCCTCAGCCTTAACAGGTCACTGGTAGAAGGTAATGTAACCTGAGGGTTTCCAGGCCTGCTATATAATGTTCCGACCTTCTAATTCTTCCTAATGTTCCAACCTGCCACTACTACCTTATGCTCCTGCCAGTTTTTCCTACCCACTCTTGCCTAATGTTCTTACCTATTATTTCTATCTATTGCTCATACCCTTTTGCCTTAAGGCATGGCTAGTGCAGAGTGTTCAGCTCAGGAAAATTTAGTTATGAAGAATGATTTGTGTGAGTTAAGTGTGACAAGGAGAGATTGTATTTTTGTGGACAGAATGCTGGCAGTCCTCATGAGGGTAAGGCAGAAAGAAGAGATAGCTACTTGGGTCATAGGAGTTCAACTAGACAACCACTGAAGTGCCAGCTCACTATGCAGGCATCACTAACCCTCCTGATATCCAGGCGGGTAGCATGCCTCTCTCGATGGTGGCTGACTACCAACTGTGTTGCTGAGTACAGTATATTAATGTCATGTGAATAGTAAATACCAATTTGTCAAATCAATTTGCAATTTCAGCAAAATCCTTCTATAGATGAGCAAATGCATGTGAAAGAGTAGATGGAGAATAGAGCAAAAGTTTCATTTTACAAGTGTGTGTGAGGCTGGGTTGAGTGATTTTACCACTGTTTTTTAACATATATACGCATCCCTTGCTTTATGCAGGGGTTATGTTCTGTGAAAACCTTGCTCAAAGAGAAATAGCATATAGTGAACCAATAAGCACACAGAGAAAAACGGAAGTTTTGGTGCACTTTCTACCATACCCAACCTCATAGTAGTAAATTTTGACTATGTAAAAAGTGGGACTGGTAGAAGTAGGTTCCTTGCAGAACAGCAAAATCACTTTTTGTGATACCATTTAGTGCAAGGATTGGTGTATGTGGATGGAGTGACAGGAGAGATGAAAGCAGAGCAGGCGAAAAGCGGTGGTGGTAAGGTATGGTGGCTACTGACAAGCCTGCTTGCAAATGATAATGTGTTGTTTGCGAGGAGTTGCAGAAGGTTGTAATTATGTTTTATGTGTCTAAGCATAGGCAATTGAAGGTAAGTGCAAGTAAAAGAAAAAGAAATAGTATTTGAAGGGAAACAGTGAAAGTATAGATTTTGCAAAGCCCTTTTGAGAGAAGAAAGTGCACTGAACCTTTTTGTAGATATAGGAGGAGAAAGACCGGAACAGGTGACTAAATACAAGTATTTGGGAGCCTTCTTGGTCAAATTTTGTGAAATAAAAGGAGAGATCAAGGAGAAAATGATAGAAGATAGAATAATAATTATATCCCTTGATAGAACAAGGAAAAAAAGAGGATATGGGATGGGAGTGGATGAGAGATTTGGTATGGCTGGGAATGCAAAGGGAATGATTTATGGAGTGTTAGAGTGGAGGAAACCTAATTCTGTGAGACAGTGAGTTTACAAGGAGAGTGTGTGATAGTATGATTAAAGAGGTTGGTGTGAGAGAAAAACCATTTGCAACAAGAGGAAATAGAGTGGAGGAGTACTGTTGGTAAATAAATGGGAGAAGAATGCATGGAATGGTGTATCTGAGGCATGTATGGACTGGAATTAAGTGGAGACTTTTGCCATGGCCACTCCCTTGATGGGAGCTCCTGGAGAGAATGGGTGTCAGAGATATAGATAGATAGATAGATTATACATGACAGCTAAAGAAGATGGAGTTACAGTAAGCCCCTGCATTAAGTGAGAAACAACAGCAATTATGAGGTGAGTAAACAGCAGCCTTTCTGTATTTATTTAATACTTTATTTATGATTTCTTTACATACCAGACTGAACATTTGAAAAACTGAAAAAGTTTGAAATCCAGCATGGCTCATGCCCCAAGCATGCTAGGTTTGGGATTTCCTTCCTGTCAAAGATGAAATAGTATGTTCAGAAGCCAATTCAGAGGACAGAAGGACTTGAGCATAATTTTATATCCATATACCATAGATGTTTCAACATTAGCAAAAACTAATGCTAAGTCTTTCGTGATTTGGACTGCATTTGTGAAACAGCTTACAGTAAAACTGCATATTGAAATTGGATTGAGTGATAATATCATTGATATAGATCACAAATGCTGCTAGCATCATTGAAAGAATATCTTTATTATCTGGCAAGGTATGTCAGCAGTAGGTTATGTTACATGAGAGAGAGAGAGAAAGAGAGAGGTAGTGACAGGACAGGAGGACACTAGTAAAGAAGTTATAGGGAGAATTTTGAAGAATGGAATTCTTTTGAAATTGAATGAAAGATACTGCTGTTCACATGAAAACTAACAGGACACAGGCCTCCCCAGTATGTATGATATGGCTTTTTCTGATTATATTATAACTCTAGGACCCATTTTCTTTGGCTTCTGCAGCTACAATCAGTAGCAAGTAATTGATGAGCTCATTTGGAATGAGAAGTTCTATGACAGAATTTTCCTTTACATCTGTGGACAGTGATACAACCTTCCTGAAGGGGACTTTCACTTGTGGAATAGCCACATTCCTGCAAAGTCTGGTAATGCACATGGCATTTTACTGTCTCTTATTTCAAAGAAAGAATTACCTGTGATCTTGTGTTTGTTGTCTTATTATCATATTTTACGGTACACATGACAGCTTAATAATGGATGTGGCCTTTCTTTGTCTGTTCCTGGTGCTACCTCACTGATGCGGGAAAAAGTGGTCAGGTATGAAAAAACTACTTACTTCCTGCATATACAACAAAGTTAGATTAACCCATTAATGTCCCACTAAGTTTTCTTTTCCAATCCCCAAAATTCAGTTTTTATCAAGTTGTTTAAAAAATGTATTTAACCTTACAATTTCAAAGATATATAAAAAATGAAAGAAATCACTTCAGAATTATATTTCATCTGTACATTGTACTAAAAAGTGTTAGTGCAAGGCCTGTGTGTCAAGTGAGTAGGTACTGCTTATTTTATTTATTTTGATAATGCCAAAATACTGATAATGGATTATTATTATTTTTAACCTTACAAGATACAGACAAAGAAAGAAGGGCCATATCCACTCACTTATCCTCTAGCTGTCATTTGTAATGCACTGAAACCACTGCTCCCTATCCACATCCAGGCCCTACAGACCTTTCCATGGTGTACCCCGAACATTTTACATACCCTGGTTCAGTCCATTGAAGGCATGTTGACCCCAGTATACCACGTCGTTCCAGTTCACTCTTTTCCATACACACCTTTCACCCTTCAGATCCTTGTTGCTCAAAATCTTTTTCACTTCCATCTCCAATTTGGTCTCCCACTTCTCCTTGGTCCCTCCACGTCTAACACATGTCTTCTTTGTCAACCTTTCTTCACTCATTCTCTCCATATGTTCAAACCATTTCAACACACCCTCTTCTGTCCTCTCAACCACACTTTTTTTTTTTATTCCCACGCATCACTCTTACCTTTTCACTATTTACTCAATGAAACCACAATACACCACATATTGTCCTCAAACATTTAATTTCCAATACATCCACCCTCCTCCACACAACCCTTTCTGTAGCCCATGCCTTGCAATCATATGATATTGTTGGAACTACTGTTCCTTTAAACTTACCCATTTTTGCCCTCTGAGATAACGTTTTCTCCTTCCACACATTCTGCATCGCTCCTAGAAGCTTTGCCCACCCTCTCCCATCCTACGACTCGCTTCCACTTTTATGGTTCCGTTCAGTGCCAAGTCCGCTCCCAAATATCTAAAACACTTCACTTCCTCCATTTTTTTCTCCATTCAAACTTACATCCAAATTAACTTGACCCTCAACCCTGCTAAACCTAATAACCTTGCTCATCTTTCTCCCTTCACACACTCTTCCATACTCAGTCACCAACTAATACAGTTTCTCACTTGAATCAACCACCAGTGCAGTATCATTGGTGAACAACTGACTCACTTCACTGGCCCTCTCATCCCCAAAAGACTGCTTACCTGCCCACTCTCCAAGATTCTTGCATTTACCTCCGTCATCATCCTATCCATGAACAAATTAGTCACTGTGACATCACACACCCCTGCTGCAGACTGACCTCCACTGGGAACCATGCACTCTCTCTATTCATACGCATGCCTTATACCCTTGATTAAAACTTCTTGCTGCTTCTAGCAGCTTGCTTCCCACACCATATATTCTTAATACTTTCCACAAACCATCTCTATCAACAGTATCATATGCATTCTCCAGATCCATAAATGCCACATGCAAATCCATCTGTTTTTCTAAGTATTTCTCATGCATATTCTTAAGAGTAGACACCTGATCTACACCTGCATGAAGTTACACTACTTTTAAAGTCACCTTTGGTGAAGCTGTAACATTGGGAGTACAGTCTCATCTGAGAACTTCTTACTCCAAAGGAGTCCACATTTTCCTGCTGCTGAAAGCAGTGCTTGGGCTGCAGGAGCCTCTGGAAAGATGTTCAGGTTAACACCAGGTCCCTTCCTTACCAAGAGATCTTAGGGTTATTGCAAATAATACATACACACACATTCACATTTATGTGTGTGGGGCCTACTTGTGGAGATGGGGGCTATGGCTTTGGTATATCATACATGACCGCTAGAAAGTGGATGTGAGCAAATGAAGCCATTTGTTCACCACTTCCTGGCAATACCTCACAGATGTGGAAAATGGCAAAGATTTATGAGGAAAACGTATATATACTTGCAGTGGTACAGTTAGAACCTTACCAGCGTGTCAGATGAGGTCCTAACAATGCAAATGTACACTTTTCCTATAAGTTAATTGAATGGAATTTAGAGTGAAAGGCTGCCTGTTCTTGGTCATTTTATTGGTGTATATTTAAATTTCCCAGTGACTGTATGACAGTAGCGCATAGAAATGGAACAGAGTCAAGCCCATGCTCTCCTGAAAGATGAAAGAGTCTGCAGATGTTTTGCCTTACTTGCCTATTAAGGATTAGAAAAAGAACTTGACTGTTCATAACAGACCAGTCATATCAGTTTTTATAAGGGTATGCTTAGTTTCATAAGATACCTGGAAAAACTAAGGGTTTATTAAGTATATCACTGCATATCAGAACTGAAAATGCAGTGTGAACACTTGTTTAACAGTCATCAAGAACAAATGATATTTATGAGTCCCTCTGACCATTGACAAGCCAAAGTAGTTATTATTCACATTTATCAATATCCAGGAAATATTTAGAAACAGGTAAAAAGCATGCCCTTAGTTCACATTTATCAATATCCAGGAAATATTTAGAAACAGGTAAAAAGCAAGCCCTTAGTTCCCTGATTTATCTTCTCATGGAGAGTTCATAACCTCCAGTGGTCCAGTAAAATCCATTAAGGCTTCCCAAATGATAGGATTGCTGTAAGTAAAAGATAAGTACTTATTAATCCTTGTTTACTAATACATATTAAAACATGGAAGATTGGAATATATTGTAACCATATCAATGGTTATGTTTTAATTTTTTTGGAAATTTACTCCACTGCTTTACTCAATAAAGATAATTTACTGCCTAAGGAGCCAACATTTATTGTTTTGATTTTCAGTTTAAGCTTATAATAGCAGACTGAATGCTCCACATTCTAAACAAATGAAATAAATGAATTGCAAAACATGATCAACAAATATATGTTACCTGGGGGGTTTACTGTCGCATTTTTTCCATCACTTTTTCAAAGAAAATAAACCTGTTTCAGGAATTACTTTTCTGTTTCTTGCTGTTACATGTCAGAGGTATTTCGCAAAGAGTGATGTACAAAACTGTTTGTATAATAAACTATTTCTCATATAAGCAGGATAAGCATTGTATCTGTATCTCTTTTTTCTCATTCATTTATTCTTAATCCCCATAGATTATAGTGATGGATACATGAAGTTAGTGCCTTAAATGTTCATGAGGAATTTCTTTGTAATGGTGAAACTGTTACACAGGTTAACAGTTGATTCACTGCATTCTAAGAAGAAAATTAAAACGAGTAAAGAAAGAATACTGCAAGTGATTGGATAATACCATTAGGACGTAAGTGCTGATATATTAATTCATAAACTCCCCTTCATCCCCTCCCCATAGAGACTCATCATGGACAAAAGTCCACATCAAGACCAGGCCTTAAGTGAAATATAGAGAGGATTATGGAAGGGTAAAGAAAAAACAAGGGAAAATACAAATTTTGGAGGAAGTTAGAAAAAAAAGTAAATGTTTTACTTTAAAATGTCACAGGAGCACTGCAAGGGCACCATAGAAGGGAATCTTAGGCCCAGAAGGTAAGTTAGGGGACTGGATGAGGAATGAGAGAAAAGTAGGGGAGCAGTGCTGACAAGTGCCAGAGAAGTGCGTGATATGCGGAAGGTTGGCAGGTGAGAAAAGGTAGTGAACAGGAGGATGATATAAAGTTCAGTGAATGATTAGATGTATAAAAGAAAGCAGCAGGAGGTCAAGAAAAAAGGTGCAATAGCATAAGAAGAGGGCAGATGATAGTTGGGGTGAGCATTTATCAGCAGACTCAGGGAGAATGAAATGTTTTGGAAGATTATTAGTGAGAAAAACATGTGAACACAGAAACATAAGTGAAAGGGGCATTTCAGGAAGTAGTAACAGGCAGATAAAGAGGAGATGGAGGAAGTATTTTGAAGGAGTGTTGATTGTATTTGATGACGGAGTAGCAATGTAGGGTGTTGGGTTGGGGAAATATGCAGAGTGAGAGAATTAGGGCTAATGGTTTGGTGAAAAGAGTGAAGGTAGTGAAAGCCTTGTGGAAGGTGAAATGCGGCAGGGTAGCTGGAGTGGTTAGTACTGCAGTTGAATTTCTTTAAGAAGGGGATGACTATGTTGTCGATTGGTTAGTTAGGATTTTCAGTATATGTGTGTGGATCATAAGAGTTGCCTGAGAATTGGCAGAATGCATGTATAGTGCCATTGTATAAAGGAAAGGGGGACAAAGGTGAGTGTTCGAATTATAGAATTATAATTTTGTTGAGTGTACCTGATAAGTATCATGGGAAAGGGATGATTGAGAGAGTGAAGGCATGTACAGAGTATCATATTGAGGAGGAACAGTGCGCTTTCAGGAATGGTAGGGGATGTGTGGATAAGGTCTTTGCGTTGAAGAATGTTCATGAGAAATACTTAGAGAAACAGGATTTGTGTGTAGCATTTATCAGTCTGCAAAAAGCATATGATAGAGTTGATGGAGATGCCTTGTGCAAGACATTACAAGTAAATAGTGTGGGAGAAAAGCAGTAAATAGTGATTTTTTTTCTTTTTTTATAGAGAAAGAGAAAGAGAGTAAGGCAAGTGTTTGATTAAGCAGAGAAGAGGATGAGTGGTTCCAGGTGAAAATGGACCTGTGGCATGAGTGTGTGATGTCACCATAGCTGTTTAATTTGTTAATGGATGGAGTGGTGAGGGAGGTAGATGAAAGGGTCTTGGAGAAAGGGACAGTCTGTAGAGGAAGAGGGGGCTTGGGAAGTGAGCCATTTTTGCTTTGCGGATGACATGGCATTGTTGGCAGATTCAAGTGGGAAACTGCATGAGGTGGTTTCTGGATTTGGGAGAATTTATGAAAGGAGGAAGTTGAAAATGAATGTGAATTAAAGGAGGGTTATTAGGTTTAGTAGTGCCAACTTACAGGTTAGTTGAGGAAGAGGGGATGAGTTTGAATGTAGAAACCTTTGAGGAAGGGGAGTGAACGGAACCATAGAAGCTGAAGCAAGGAGTAGCGATGCTGTTTCCTGTGGGGTAGGATTGCCCCAAGAATGGATGAAAGCAAGCAAGTATAAATATATACATGTATATATATGTATATATATGTGTATGTATACATGTGTATATCTTGATTATTTATTATTTATTTATTATACTTGATTGCCATCTCCCGTGTTAGTAAGGTAGCATCAGGAAACAGGCGAAGAATGGGCTATCCACTCAATACACACGTGTACATAAAAGCCCACACACGTACATATACATAACATATACATATCAACATATACAAGTATACATACATATATATATATACACATGTTCATATTCATACTTGCTTGCCTTCATCCATTCCTGGCGCTACCCCACCCCACAGGAAACAGCATCGCTACCCCCTGCTACGGCAAGGTAGCGCCAGGAAAACAGACAAAAAAGGCCACATTTGTTCACACCATTCTCTAACTGTCGTGTGTAATGCACGAAAACCACAGCTCCCTTTCCACATCCAAGCCCCACAGACCTTTCCATGGTTTACCCCAGACGTTTCACATGTCCTGGTTCAGTCCATTGACAGCATGTATATGGGCATTTATGTGTCTATGAGTGGATGGGCCATCCTTCATGTGTTTCCTGGCACTTCCTCACTGACATGGTAAACAGTAATCAAGTATAATAAAGGAAATATAGAAAATATGTATATTTATTGTTTTCTTTTTATTATACTCAATTGCTGTTTCCCATGTCAGCGAGGTAGTGCCAGGAAACAGGAAGAATGGCCCATCCACTTATATATATATATATATATATATATATATATATATATATATATATATATATATATATATATATATATATATACACACACACACATTTACATAATATATACATACATACACATACAAAGACATACATGTATATACATGTACATATTCATACTTGTAATTTATTTGTATATTTATTTGTTTATCGTCCCTAGGGATACGGAGGAAAGGATGCTACCTTCATGCATTGTCACCTAAAGGTAGGGACTGAGGAAAGCTAAATCTATCAAAGATTTTTCCCTGAAGGCTCAGTAGTTTGTCTGTTCTTAACACAATTGCAGGTAAGACAAGTAGGCATAAAGAAAAAGTATATTATTTATATTCATACTTGTAATTTATTTGTATATTTATTTGTTTATCGTCCCTAGGGATACGGAGGAAAGGATGCTACCTTCATGCATTGTCACCTAAAGGTAGGGACAGAGGAAAGCTAAATCTATCAAAGATTTTTCCCTGAAGGCTCAGTAGTTTGTCTGTTCTTAACACAATTGCAGGTAAGACCAGTAGGCATAAATAAAAAGTATATTATTTATATTTATACGTATGTGTTATGAAGAATAGTCACATTTGAAGATTCTTTTGAAAGTAACATCTACATACTTGTTTTTTGAAGACCTGCGTATTGTCCTTAGGTGAGATGGGGAGATAACAGTAGGTAAATAGCGGAAGGACAAATCTGATGCTGTATGTTTGATTCATCCAAGTTACTTTCAGTCATCTTGACTTGTGCTCTCATGTGTCTAAGTGGGGACAATACAACTTGCCTCTATGCATGGTTATTTCTCATTGTAAGCTAATTGGTTAATTTTGTCAAACTTTAACAGTATTTTTTTGGGATTTTTTTTCCGGGTTTAAAGGTCATATTGAATTGTAATTAATGACAAGTGAAATGAGGGGTGTGAAAAATACCGTTTATGACTGATTTGTGTATCAATGAAACTATTTCTTTCTTCTAACAGCTAAAGATTGTTGGAGTGTCCCTTAGTCTACCTTGCTCATTCAAGCTCTGAAAAAAAAATTTACACCCTTATAATTTGCAAAAAGTTCTCTCTCTCTCTCTCTGTATAGATACACATAAGTTATAAATCATTGTTTTTTATGAATTAAGACTTCACCAATTGTACTTAAAGAAAAACAAATTATTTACTAGAATAGCCAATCTTAAGTATGCAAAAATTCATACTTTTTTACTTATTTGATTAAGTTCTCCCAAAACTATCAAACCATTATTTTTCTTATCAATTAACAGTTAAGCATGTTTAATAAAGAAAAACATCCAATTTAGAGGTGGTTGGGTGATGGGTATCATAAAGATGGCACGTTTACCATCCACTGTTGTAACTAGTGGGTTACTGACATTGGGCGCCCCAAAAGATATTTCAGGGGGTGAAGGGCTACAAAACCTGTGTGTACGGGATCAACTTTTTTAAGTCCTTAGACTAAAAGAATATGTGTGTGCCTAGAATGGAAACAGATTAAGAGTTTTAAAAAGAATTACAAAGATGTTTAGTTTAACTCCATTTAAGTAACTATGATCGTGAATGTGAAGTATGTAATTTTTTTTTTAAATGTATGGGATACAAATGCCTCCTATTGCCCCTTCCTACGGGCGCCCATGGTTACTGAAGCTTCCAGCCAGCTCCAGTGACTCGTTCTTTGTTTGGTTTGTCCACATTATGCACGAAACTCAGCTCATAGTAGTAAATTATGTGTGAAGATCATTGCCAATACTACTCTGCTCCATAAGCGTTATTTGATGCCAGTTGTACCAAAAGGTTTAATGGTTAGGTAGATCCAATGAACTTTTCAAACAATGTAGGTAGCCAACAGTGTAAATTAAAATAAAATTCTTGTTGTTGGTTGTTATTGTTATCAAAATTGTAATATTGATAGGGAACTTTTGTAATATAGTTTGCACATAACATTATGCAGCTGGACTTATTGTACATTAGTAATATAATATTCTGATGACTGATGATAGTTACTTAACCACTTTCATTATTATTTTAAGGGAAAAATCTCTAGGCTTTGTGTAAATGAAACCCTGTTTGAAAAATTTAGACATTGATATCTATGTGTATGTGGTTAATCAAAAACTCAAGTGATATTAATTATAACCATTCTGATCATTGTGCACACTCACTTAGAATTAATAGTCTGTGCTTTTATTATGATTGGTTTGGTTATCAGGCATATTTTTTTAAGAAGAAATACTTTTTAAGTCAAAGGTAAACATGACATATTCTTCGTGAATGTTTTGTGGGGAAAATCACCATGCATACAACTGTGCATCTTAATATGCTGTTTCAGATTTTTTTTATTTGTTTAGTATATTCATGACATAAATCATTGAGAAGCATTGTGAAAGTAAACACAACTTGGATAGCAGATAGGAATTAAAAAATTCTTTGCTTAAGGATGTACACCAAAAACTGTAGTATGGTAATCTTTTTTATAATGTATAAATCTTCCTTAATTTGTCTTTCTGTAGATACTAGAGATTTGTATAGATTTCAGCAAATTCTCTTTCCCTTTTCTATAGGGATTACTTTGGTTATTGCTCCCAAGAGCTAGCTGCTTGTGTGCCCCCACCATTAGGTAGACCATGCAGTACTCGGCAAGCTCTTGCATCACATGATTATTGTGTGACCATTGGCAACTCAGGGGTGGGCCGATTTGATAACATTTTCTTTCCTTAAGCCCCGAAGCTTTGGAACTCTACCTTCTCATCCCTTTCCCAATAACTATGAACTGGCTTAATAATTAAGGCCTGGCCTTGATGTGGACTTTTGACCGTGGCTGGAGACCGAAAAAGCCACATTCGTTCACACAGTCTCTAGATGTCATGTACAATGCACCGAAGCCACAGCTTCCTATCCACATCCAGGACCCACAGACCTTTCCATGGCTTACCCCAGATGTTTCACATGCCCTGATTCAGTCTATTGACAACACATTGACCTCGGTATACCACATCTTTCCAGTTCACTCTATTCCCTGCATGCCTCACCCTCCTGTATGTTCAGGCCCTGATCTTTTTCACTCCATCCTTCCACCTCCAATTTGGTCTCCTGCTTCTCCTTGTTCCCTCCACTTCTGACACACATATCCTCTTTGTCATTCTTTCCACACTCTTTTTATTTCCACACATCTCTCTTACCCTTTCATTACTTAGTCAAATCACCTCACACCACATACTGTCCTCAAACAGTTACTTTGTGGTCACTGGCAACTCAAGAGTTGGCCACAGTGATGTCTGTTTCCTTTCCTGTACTATGCTATGGGATTCTACTTATTCTTGCTCTTTCTAACATCTTCAACCTTTCCACTTCTAAAATTTGTAACCCAGTCTTGTCCATAAGGAGCCTTTTTCATGTATGTAGATAAAAAGAATATATAGCTGGGCAAGCAACCTTATGAAGCAGGGCAAAGTTATCTGGATGTGAGCTTAGCCAATTCCTGGTATGACATAAATTCATGTCTTCTAACCACAGACTGAACATTTGAGATTCATGGTTAAGAAAGTCGTCTCATAGGAAGTGTAATTTTCTGTCTTATACTGTTTATGTTAAGTTTCAGAAGATATATCACAAGTTGAGTTTAACTTTCTGTCTGGTGGAGTATATAATAATTTCCATGGAGATAAACCACAAGCTATGTTCTTTCTGGTACACTGTTAAGTACAAAACCAGAAAATGTAGCTTTCTACTGTAAGGTAAAATTAGTACTAAAACTTTTAAATACTGTCCATTAAGGCTGTCTTGTTATATATTTATTATTTTTGTGACTGAATACATCTAAATGCAAAAGCTAAGGAGAATCTGATTCAAAACAATATGTATATTTAAATATGCATGTGCAGCATGAGGTTAACATATGAAGTTATAAATTAGTATGGTGAACATTGTAATTCTTTTGGTAAAATTCCAAGACATCATCCAGACATTGATACAGATGAAAATAAATTAGGAACAAATTTCAAACTCTTCACCCCTATAATCCTGCTTAGTTCTCTAAGAAAGAAACATAGTCTGCAAGTCTACGTAGTTGTTCTTCTGAGGGTGTGGGGGTAAATGGTTGTGGGGCTTGTGGAACTGGTAGGATCATGCGAGTAGGATCATCATATCCCCATCCATGTCCTTTTGCTGCTATGACTGCTTCTTCTACACCCATGCCAACTAACTGAGCAAAGTCTTCAGCACTTATAGATGTGTATGCTCGAGCAACAAGATCTACTGCTCTTTGACGTACGTGGTCTGAAATACAGATGCAGTAAATAAGAAAGGGTTCAATATAAACTGAGACGACTCAATGTCTCTCATTCAACAGTCTTTGCCCCCTTTACTTTTAAAGTAAAGCACTACTATTTATATGCTTTTTTTCTCCCACTAAATAGTTTAAGAAATGCACTGTTTGTCATCTGATCCTCTTACAAAAATTTTACTTAGATCCATATATTTATCAAATTATTTATAAATAAACAAGATCTCTTTATAAGAAAGAGGCCTGATGTTATCTAGGCTCTTTCCAGAGGCTCCTCCAGCCCAAGGTTGCACTACTACAACAGCAGAGAAATGTGGAATCCTTTGGGGTGAAAAGTTCTTTGAGGAGACTGTACTCCCTATGACACAGCTGATCAAAGGTGACTTTTCGATAAGGGTGCAACCTAATACTGGAAGAGTTGAGTAGCACCTTTAGATTTATGTATGCCTTACCGTATCATCCTGCCCCAGGAGTCTCTACTATCCTTATGAAGCTTCTGGGTAAAAAAAAAAAAAAAAAAAAAGCAGTAATGTGTAAGTGTGTCTATGTGCAGAAAGTGTAGGGAAATTGTGCAGTAAGTGCTTGGTGTCTTTGTTGTGATAGATGCATTGTGTGCATTAGGGTCTTGGGATATGTTTGTAGTGTCGTAGGAATAGGTGATGTCTGGAAAATGGATCGGAAAGTGTGATTTGGGTTTCGATGGGGAGTGTTGCTTTTGATGGACTGGGGTTTGACTGAGTTGGGAGGGCATTTGTTTGGTACTTAAAGGGTTATGTGTTTTGTTCATGCTATATAGGTTGAGTATCCCTTATCCAAAATGCCTAGGACCAGAATATCTGCATATACATAATGAGATATCCTAGGGATGGGACCCAAGTCTAAACACAAAATCCATTTTTCATTACACCTCCCAGCCTGAAGGTAATTTATACAATATTTTCAATAATTTTGTGCATGAAACAAAGTTTGTTAAACACTAAACCATCAGAATGTAAGGTGTCATAACCTCAGCCACCCATGTGGACAATCTGGTTGTTTTGCATCACCATTCGTGACTCTGAATTTATATGCTGCTGATAAACAATCATTTTCTTAAACTTATTCACACATAAGTACTTAACAGTAAAAAAAAAAAATATGAAATACCATTAATACAATGAAAAAATTATGTGTTTAGGTGTGGAATTTCCCACTTGTAATGTCGCCACTCAAAAAGTTTATGATTTTGAAGCATATAGGATTTTTGGGTTAGGGATGCTCAACATGTATATATTGGGGGTGGGAATCTGTGAGTAAAAGTTAATGAAGTATGAGGCATGGGTAAGCTTTCTGTTTTTACTTGGATGTTGATGGTTTGCTATGGAGTGAATTGGGTCAGTGGGGTCTAGTGCTGCTGCATAAAATTGAGAGCAGATCATGTTCAGATGGGTTTGTATTGGGAAGATCTTTGTTTTCATTCTGTAGGTATTGAGTGTATGGTTGTTTGGCAGCCAGTAACTGTTCTGAGTGCCCCATTTTGCATGATTTGCAGTTCTGTTACATTTGCTTGTGAGAGGATGGAATACTTAAAAAAAAATAGTACATGCATCTTATTACAATGATAAGTTTTACACGAGAAATGAGAGGAATACACGATAACTCTGCCACTCAAAGTCTGTGCAATACTGATGTCTGATTTAAGGAGGTATGAGGCATGATGCATTATTATCTATTCTACAGGAGCGTTTGTAACTGTAAGTGCCTGCTGTAGGATCCAGACATTCTTGAATCGTAGTTTCTTTATAACTCAGAAGTTTACCACAATTTGTCATATTGTAGTTTATAGCATATGTTTTGCATATATTTTGTGAAAATATATGAATTCAAGGACATACCATGCATAGCTTTTATGATGTCTTTAACAACAGGTGACCATTCTTGTTTGAGGGCAGCATACACAGCTGGAAGGTCTCTTTGCCACAAGTGCTGACCAACTTCCCATATAAGAGCAAGTTCAGGTGTAGCATTCTTAGTGCTTGCAGGTATACGCTTCCAAAGAAATTTGGCTGCAGTTCTAGGGGAAAAAGGTGAATAAATTATTCTCTATTTGATTACTTCTTTCCTAATCTTTGTAAAGTAAAATTTATAACATTTATCATTTTCATGAAAAATTTATTCTTCACTCAAAAGATACATTACACGTAAAACTTCATTAGGTGTCTGTGCTACACTTACCATAATGATAACTTGAGATATAACACTGATGTTTAGGAGTTAACACTTTTGCAAATTCCTTTACCTCAAAATACTCCAAGTTAGCTCTTTCGTTTCCATTGTCTACACATCAATTACCATGTTTTTATGTTCTCTATATTTACTGTTTTTAACTTTTTCTTTGAATGTTATACTTTTAATTTACTACTTTTCTTTTGCCACTGACATATTGCATCTTTCTCATGCCTGTGACGTCCCCAAATTTTCATCGGCAACCATCTCCTTGTATTATTTTTATTATTATTATTATTATTATTATTATTATTATTATTATTATTATTATTATAATCATCATCATCTATTATTATTATTAGTCAACCTCAGAACTCCTTTTATAGGGCTCCTGCAGTTTTTAAGGCTACAAATTACAAAGGAACAAGGTAAGGCAGGCTTCTCTGGGACAAGGAGGTCCTTGACAATGCTGTCTTATTTCCATCTGATGTTATTAATACAGCCCAGCCAAAAGTGACTTCTCACTTGTAGTGTTACCACCTCCAATCAGAATACACTTGCACCTTTCCTTATGAATATTGAATATACTCTGTTGAATATTTACAATGTTAAATTATACTTCAACACACAAAATCATTATCAACTTTATATAAGTTCCTGCAGCAAAGAACTTACAAATCATTCTGTAGCAAGTAGATAGTAAGGAGCTGCTCATATACATGTGCTGGAGGTACTCCATTGGGAGCCTGCAAGAAAAATTAGAGAACATTTATTTCTTTTTATTGCACAACTGGAAATATCTGGTGATAGCTATAAATCAAGGATATGTGATACAAATCTGACATGGCCATTATTTTTTTCTGCAGAAATGCTGTTGATTTCAGGTATGGATATTTGAGACGTAACACAAACACTGCAAACCAATACTGGTTACTTTCTGGTGCCACAGTATTACCAATATTATTGAATTTAGTATTTATAAAGTTTAATTATAAGCACCATCTGAACCACTTATCAGTGTGAATTTATGATTAACGAAAGTATGAATTAAAAAAAAACCAAAATACTCACCTAACTTTCCCCAGCAGCCAGGATATATCTACATTTTCGATACAGTATTACAAATGAAATGTGCAACATACCAAGCTTTCACTATTACAAAAACCGCTCCGAAAAGGTATCAAATAGGCACTAGGTAGTTCGTGATACTGCATTCTATCCACCACACAGCCATTAAATGTGGTTCCCAACCGCACATTTATGCTGATTACCAACAATTCTTTCTTAATCCTTTCCCCTTTGATAAATAGTACTGCATAATAAAGAAAATGCTCTACCATGCTTCCTCTGTCTCATTTCAAGTTCAATATAAATTTATAAAAAGAAATCAATGGTACTCTTGATTCATGTGATAACCCTTCACTTCGTAATGGCCTTGATTTTCCTTGTCGAAGCAAAGCTTTTGTAAATATTTACTCATTCAAATAATTCCATACCAAAAGATTAATTACAATTCCAAAAGTTTTCAGTTGTCGACAGCTCCGTACTTCGAAATACTGAACAAAAAGCATTATATATCCAATAACAATACCAGCATAATACAATTTGATTCACATGTCGGCATAATAACACCGATCAATTTCACGTAGTTTTGATGACGAAATACATATTTTGATTTGATTTAACACCACTAAATTTCTTAATTATTTTCATTCAAGGTCATGTATGAGAAACTTACATCCAGTTCTTGCTTTTCGAGTTCCTCCGCAATTTTACTGTAGTTAACTTCAGCCATTGTTTACAAGTCTGTCTTTCTGTTGACCCACCAGCGTACTACTCCGGCAAGCGGCGAACATCTCCAGCGATCGGTTAGGCTCGGAGCATAGTCAAATTGCAGCGTTCGAACATATTTGGATGCAGAAAATTATATCGTCAATGAACCCAAAATGGAAACAGGAAATACTATGAGATCCAAGTAAGATATAAAAAAAAAAGATACAATAATATATAGGTACTATTCCCCTTGTCTGTTGACGTTGAATTATGTATCATTACTGTACACACCAGCTCTTTGGGAAGGATGAAAAGGCTGTTGCGACCAGGATTCGAACCTCTGGGTTTGATCCCAGGTGGCCCCTACATGCATGATGGTCATTCACAACCGCTACACCACGGAGGTAAAGGAATATCTGATATTTAGTCCTTGGTAACATTAACGAATGACCAAAATTAAACATAGCTAACGGTCATGAGAAAGATTGTTTTAACAGCCAGGCCAAATTGATTCTTTTAGGGGAAGTGATGGGCCAAAAGACCAATTTCAAATATTCATTGGCTAACTCAATAAAATATGTCCGATCTTCATTTATCCTGAAATCCCTGCTGGTAGATGGTTGCAAGACATTTATCTGTATCCTTACTGAATAATTGGGAAAAGGTCCATGTATTGTCAATGACATTTTACTTACGGTTGTTCATGTATTTCCTCTCTAGAAAGGTGGACTATAAGAGTGATAAAGACACACGGAAAACGAAATGTTTACATAAAAAAGTGTACATATAAAAGTAGCTACTGCTGGTATGAGGAGGAGGATGTGAATCACTTGTTCAGTAGGGCTGAGAGAGGTGTGAGGGGATCCTTGGGTCTGTGGTGCTGCTGCACAAAGGTTGATAGGTTCCGTGGAACTGCTGCATAGATGGTTGAAGGTGTTGCCAGGGTTTTATAGAGCTCCAGTACGAAGGAAAGGCGCTTCCCCTACCCTATGACACCCCTTGCTTACCTGTATAAATTTTAATAATACGGGACGTAAGTTTATCTCCCAAGCAGGACGTCGCTTCCCCGAATTATTTTTAAGAGACACAAGGGAAGGAAAGTCGCACCGAAATCGCGACGTCTTGAGAATATTGAATGTTTTCCAGATAATTTATGTCTGTATTGTAGAATTCTCTATATATGTGATTAATTCCATAAGTATGTTTCTTGGTAGAGCATTAGACTTCTGTTATGAATCAGGTCCCTCTAACATCTACAAGTAGTGAACATCCTCAAAGATAGTGATGATTGTTTTCATATAATCAATGTCCTCTAATTTTATTTATTGATATGATATGTTCAATATTTTTTTCAGCGTTTCGAATTATCAGATATCTAGTATCGTTACTAAATAAATACCTTGATAATCCTATTTTCTCCTAGGTGGATAATAATTCTGAAGTTGAGGATGAACATGGATTCATGTAATATCTAAGTAGAAGCAGAACATTAATCAATCTCCTGCTGGGCAGAATATGTCCAGGTGATTTAGTTGAGACTCCATCACAACACCACCTTGAAATTACTTGTACCTGGTAATAGATACCAAGGAGGTGCACGCAAGGTGTTGAATCTATTTATTGACAATGCAAATTGATTTAGATAGATTGGAATGTATAAAATGGCACTAAGCCTATTGGATCCTATATGTAAAATTGTGACTAGAATCTATTGTTTACTCACCTGTTTACTCAGATGCGATGTTGTGTTCGTAGTTCCCATGCTTTGTGTAAATGTATCCGTCCAAATAAGCCGTCCAGGAAACAACACTACAACGAATTTGTGCCACTCGTATTTTAACCCATAAGAGGTTAGTATGGCCACCTTTTGGCCTATTTTGTTTAAGAAATTAATCAAAAAATAAGGTTTTCAGCTGAGCTTTCATTGTTGTCTGACAGGCCCGTCTTGGCGGCGGCATTCATTGTATTCAAATTTTGTATTTACGTAATTACTTGGATATTGTTGTCCAGATTTGATTTCGTTTTTAGTGACTGAATTCATGTACCATTCAAATAGTTTTTTTTAGCATTGGCTTTTATGTTTGTGGTTTTCCTATGAATCGTGTGATAACTCAATATTTTCTTTGCAATTAAATAGATGTAATTTGAGTTGTATATGGATCACAGTTGAGTTCCTTATGTGAAAGATTTAAAAAGCTATAATGCTTCTCAATGTAATTACGTAGGTTCTCAACAGACCTTATTTTTTTAATGAAAGAAGATGCCACTGTCCTTTTCTAAAATTTGAATTTAATATAAATATGTATACTCTGTATGAAACATGTTTGTTTTATGATGAAACTCATCAAACTACGTGAAATTAAAAGGTGTGAAAACAGTTTAGGACCAAGTGTTACTTCTTTATCTGCATGGGTCAGGAAACATAAAAGTAAAATTAGAATTTTTGAATTTAGTTGCTTAGTGAAAAGTTGGGGATAGATTAACAGCTTAATGAGCATCTTTATAATCATAATTGTGGATAGTGGGAACCGCACTTACTTGTAAGGATGCAATTTATCCTATGACTTTTCAGTGCTGGGAATGTTGTAATAATTGAAACAATTACTGGATCAGATTTTCACTTCTCAACAAGTAAGCATGTGTTTACTCATACCAAATGAAATTCGTCATTCATTCATTCATAGGTAGTCATAATTGTGTTATCCAACATGAGATAGGGACACACAAGTGTATATTTCAGCAAAATTACACTTTAGGGGCACCATAGAAATATGTTATGGATTTGGATGAAATGCAAATCAGTAGCCTTTTTTTTATATTGCAGTTGAATTAGATTGAAGGAGATGGACTTTCATTGCTGTAATTGTTACATGGTTAGATACTTGCAAAGTGAGCAGGTCTTTGAAGATGAGCAAAATCGTAGGGTAAAAGCACTGAAATATTGTCGCGTAACTTCTTGTAGGAATCGCCATGTCTTTTGCATCCACTGGTACCTTTAGCACCAGATGTGTGCCCATAGTGTCTGCGCTTATGATTGGCCAAACCAGTAAATAGCATGTCTTTCTTAGACTAGGATTATTGTAATCTTTATTCATGAGAAGTGAAAACTTTGTTGATAGTTTTTTTGTGGACCTAGTCATATAAATAGAAAAGATGCTGAGGATTAGGATTGGTCAAATGATGTGAATTTCCTAAACTAGTTGTATATTTTGTGCACCTCTGCATATATGTAGAAAATTTGCTTTTCTATGCATTGGAGAGAGGCATGTCTCCCCTCAAAAAAAAAGTGCAGATATTCCCTTCCACAGCAGAAAAAAATAGCAGTGGTTGGATTTTAGTTATGCAGTTTTTACCAACTGTTATGTATTTTTAGTTTGATCATGAATTATTTATTCAAATAAGCCTAATTCAAAGAAAATTTCTGTGAATATTCGTGTGTTTATTAGTTCATATAAGACCACATCAGGTAACTTCTTTAGGTGGAAGAGAAAGTCATTTTCACACGTATGAAAATTTTTACAGGTTTTATAACAGAATAATCTGAAAAATTACTTTTCAGGCAGACTTAGAGTAAAGGGTTTTAGATCATGTAATGGGTCATGTTTTGATTCTGTGTATATATTTTAGTTTACTACTTTTAAAAGTGAAACTTTATCATAGGTGAATGATATGTTATTTTTCCACAAACTTAAATTTTTCTCTCTAAGCCATGGACTTTTTAGCAGGTCATTTAAGGTTTTTCTATATTTGAACTTTATAAATTAATTTTTTCCTCAATGGGGCATACAACACTTTTAAAGTGACTTCATTGTGAATATCATTAAGAGATATGGAGTATCCAGCTATTATCTGTGTTGTGAATGTTTACTCACATTATTCAAGAAAAAAGCTTGAGAACATGTTTAGGTTAGGTAAGGGTTGACAGGTTTTAAAGCAGTCAGGTGTTACCAGGTATAATTTAGGAAACATTTGCTCAGTTTTCAAATTACATGAACTGCTGTGCTAGTGTTGTGCTCTACACATAGCAGTTTTATCATTAATGGTCTGCCTAGTTTTATCAACTTTTAGTGATATAATCTGTTCCTTGTTATCAACTTTTAGTGTTATAATCTGTTCCTTGAATTTGTCAAGTCTTTTAGTATGTTTTGATCATTTAGATATAGATGATAGGTCATCTCACCATATAAATGAGATGTAATGCAAATTTTAATTCTGTTATGTTGCCTTTAAGGAGTTGCTGGTAGAATATTACTTTCATGATTGTTTCTGTAAGTAGAATTTACTTTATTAAAGAAATGAAGACAAGAAAAACAAAGAAAAGTGTCACATATGATATGTATGCACCATATATGTAGAAGTTTGAGCTATGTAAGTTAACGCAAAGAAGTTGAAGAGGTTAAGAGGATCAAGATTGCAGTGTAATAAAACATTATGCAGCTTTGACTCAACAGGTATTGAACAGCCACATTCCCGACTCGGTCTAAATGCCCAAATCCACCAGACATGCACCCACGTGAAACATTACTACCCAGATATGTGCATATTATTTTTTCCTTGACTTTATTCTTGATCCCACCAATATCCAGCATTACAAATGCTGATTTCACTTAGCACAGGGCATATTATGACTATGATGCAACTTCCAGACAGGAGACTGAACACGTACTCCTCAACTACCCTTTGCTCACCTAACAGAGACATATCACCATCCTTCTTTGACTACAGTGTAGTCTTGCTTGCTGGATGTAGCTAAGAGGAAGAAAATTAAAACTTTATACATATTCATCCCTTCTATTCATTGTGTTTTGACATGGAAAATGTTTTGTTAATAAATAGGTTGTGAGGCTAAGATGTTATACATAGAAAAGAGGACAGCAGGTCATTTTTGACAGTACAAAAACTGCAAAAATTTGGCTTTCTTGAAATGTGTAGTAGGTAGATAAACTCCTTTTAATCATTTATTAGAAGTTACAGTTTAAGCTAGTATTAGAAAACTATTTCTGTCCCAACTGAGTCATACTGTGGTGACCATGGTCACTGAGAAATTTGGGTCTTCAGGCAGAATTTTTGCATTATTTTTTTTCATAATCTGTTCAGAATATATTGTTTTTTGTATTCAATATTTTTGTATATACAGGCAGTTCAGTTTGTTACAGCAGTGTAATGTACACTAGCTGGATGATTGTCATATACAAGATTTTTTTATGTTCTTTTTCTGCCTAGTGTCACTTTAATTACTCTACTTTAAAACCAGATATTTGGATTGTGGATGGATATATATTATGTTGAATTCCCCATTAAGTTTACTTTGTGTTATGGGTTTGTAGAGATTTAATTGCTAAGCCATTCAGCATTGTCATTCAGTGTTTTTTCCATTGTGTTCTGACCTTTGTTTACTTAGGAAGCACCCAAGGTTCTGAAGTTATTTGACATATCCTCCACCCGGATACCAATGATCTTATGAATTATTTATGCCATGAATGATAATGATAATATAGTTTTGTCTGTAAACCAGTTTATCAGAAATTACCGGCGAAAGTTGTTCGGTATGAAATATGAATTGTAGAACAACGAAGTAAATCATCTTGAATGAAAACAGTTACCAGACTCGCAGAGAAAAGAAATGATGTGGGTGTGGGGAGGGAAGAAGGGGATGAGGGCATGGAAGTAGGTTACAGTTAGGTACGTCTTCATGGTAATAGGTATGAATTGCTTTGTGGACTGCCTGCTGCGGGTGCTCGAATACTGTAGTATGGCGAGGGCAACAAGAACCGCTGTATGGTAGCCGCTGCCTTACTTGAATAACTTATCGTCCCTCTTTGTCAAAAGGAATTTGTTCACGCCAGCTTCAGCCCACCCCATTTTTAAATACACACAGACGTTCGTGGTTGCATTTTTTTTTTTGTAAATAATACATTGTAGGTGGTATTGTGTTGAGGGAGTTTATAATGTGTGTGCTTAGTGATAAGGGTATCAATGAAAAGCCACGTGGGTATACGAGACATCATAAAACCAGTGCACACTAACTGCCTCGTGGATTTATGGATGAATTCCACTGCAAAGTTGCGTGTGTTGTGAAGGGACAGTATTCGCTTAGGTAGTCCCGTAGACTTGCAACATGGACGTGCTTGTAAAGAAGAGATCATATGTACATAACTTTGCCATTTGGATATAAGTACGACGGTGCGAACTTGTTCTCGCATGGCCTCTAAGCATGATCTTATTGGTTACTCGACCGCTTCAGAGGGTGTCTAGTATTTTGTTCCTCAAGGAGGAAATTTCACCACTAGAGTACGACAGATATGTTCATCGTACTCAAGGGTTTTAAGGTGTGTAAAATTTGTGCTTAAGAAAATGTTGAGGTACGTGAAGTAGACAGTAACTGAAAGTAAATGTGTGTGTGTTTGTGTGCGCGATGGGGGAAAGGCGTTTTGATATCGGAAGCAAGTAGGTAGGAGTGACCAGTATGGGCAGTGGCCCGAACGGTCTTGTTCAGGTGCGCTGAAAAGTTCAGTCTTGTGTTGTCTCTCGGCAAGGTGAGTTGCGCCGCTCTAACTCCCCAGAGAATATATATATATATATATATATATATATATATATATATATATATATATATATATATATATATATATATATATATTTACTTTAGTAGTGCACGAAGACACAAGACAGCGTCAGTCTAACACTTATAGAAAACTATAGTGTTGAGTGGATGTTTTCAGTGCTGTTAAATTCCGTATTTTGTGTACTCAGAAAATTATCAAGTTTTCAGGACAAACAACTTGAGTTTCAGTGTTGGACTGGAGTGGATCAGGTGTTGAAGTTTGCCAAGGTTTTTGTTAGACTGTGTATCAGGTGATCAGAGAAGTGGGTTACTTTACGGCGTATTCATGCTAAACATCATATAGATTCTGAAATATTTCAGGTGAGTGTCAAGCCGTTTATTACGCAGTAGAAGTATGGTTGTGGTAACTAATCGTTTATTTCATCCTGTGACTATGCTCAGAAAGTGTTTTGTTAAGAACTCAGAAGTGATATCATAAATCCATCCAGTATCGCCTCTTTAAAGTCCTTGCGCTTACCACTTAACATCGTTCATACAGCTAATTACAACTGATTGTTGATTATACAACCCCATGACCCCTCTTACGGAGCTCCTGTAACTTCAAGGTTGTGCTTCAGTCAAAGGAGCACTGAACAGGGTTCCTTTTTCAGCGAGAAGTTCCTCAAGACTACAAATTTTCATCCATTATTTTTTTTTTTCCAAAAGAAGGAACAGAGAAGAGGGCCAGGTGAGGATATTCCCTCAAAGGCCCAGTCCTCTGTTCTTAACGCTACCTCGCTATCGCGGGAAATAGCGAATAGTATGAAAAAAAAAAAAAAAAAAAAAAAAAATATATATATATATATATATATATATATATATATATATATATATATATATATATATATATTTGATCGCTGTTTCCCGCGTTTGCTAGATAACGTCCGGAAGAGCCGAAGAAAGACCATATCTTGTCTCATCCAGTGTCAAGCTATCTTGTGTAATGCACCGAAACCACAGTTCCTGTGTAATTAAGGCTCCACATACCTTTCCTTGATTTACGCCAGACGTTTTACATTCCTGGTTCTATCATTTACTGTGCATCGACGCCTGTGTACTCTGTATTTGCGGTTCGCTCTCCCTTTTCTTTACAGTTCACTCTCCTGTAGAAAAATGGATGTGTGTATTTCATTCTTGGATGCGGTCTCCCGCGTTATCGCTGGGAACAGATTAGGAAAGGCCGCATTCGCTCACCCCCATTCTTTAAACTGTCATTTGCAATGCACCGAAACCATAGCCCCCCCCCCCCCCCCCCCACCTTTCCACAACTTTTCCATGGTGCTTGTAATTACCAATTTTTGCATGAGGAAAGTACACCTGTAGGGTCCATCTATCAATTTTTTTTATCTCTATCTCTTACTTAAATCACGTTTATTTCAATTACAAAATGATATCCTCCCAATGTGGGGTGACCAAAGTACTGTTGCATTGCTGTGATTTTTTTTGTCACATTCACGGTGATATTTAATTTGTTATAGCTTTAGCCACGTGCTTGAACAGGCTGATTTGTCATTCACCAGCGTAATAGTTTACTTTCATAACGACTTCCCTAACAGACTGCGTTCCCAGTCAATTGGTTTGTCCCTTGCACAGAAAAAAGTTTCAGCCACTGCCTTTCCGCAAGACGATGCAGTAGTTTTATCTTGACCTGTTTTTTTCATTCCCCATCTTAATCGCTTTGCATGTGGTCGGGTTGAGTTTCATGAGCCGTTTTATGTCTTGCGGTGTCATAGTCCTGAGTATCCCTTATTTCAGTCATATTTATAGTTTTATCAGCAAAAAATAATCGTGTGTGTGTGTGTGTGTGTGTGTGTGTGTAGAGACTTCTGCGCTAGTGTGCCTTGACTCTTCAGCCTTTTATAAATCAAGTAACCTTTTAATCCTTTGTGAATAGCTGGCATTCATCCTCTTCTTGTTACTCTGTTCCGACTGTGTGTGTGTGTGTGTGTGTGTGTGGGTGTAAATATTAATATTTGAAGAGGGTGTATGATTATACATTTATACATGGATGAAATGCAAAACCTGGAAGCTTTCCTTTTTTCTGTTTTGTCTCTCTCTCTCTCTCTCTCTCTCTCTCTCTCTCTCTCTCTCTCTCTCTCTCTCTCTCTCTCTCTCTCTCTCTCTGTGTGTGTGTGTGTGTGTATACATCAGGTGGTTTACCAGATTCCGCTTCCTTAATGTTACACTGCGAGTGAGAATGTTCACCCTTGGCGAAGCAGAATCATTGGAAGAACAACCTCGTCAAAGAGCTTCACACTCCACGGGAGTCCATCATTTCCCTACTCCTGTAAGTAGCTCAGTCATGTAGCTGAAAGAGCTCCTGGAAAGATGTCCTGAGTAACACCAGGATTCTTTCTTAGAAATAGGTTTTGGGGTAGTAAATGGAAAACCAGGTGTACATAGGTTTAACATGGTGTATGTACTGTACAAGGTTAAGACACGGAGTAACACAAATCTAAAATTCTTTCCCCGTAAACAATCAAAATGTAATCATTCATATCCTTTTCTGGAAAAGATTGCATCCATTGCAAGAGGGACACTCAGGTATGTATGGCCCAACCTTTTTCCTGATCTTTATGGATTAGGCCGTCATAACCTAAGTTTTACCATCGTGATCGTGTATTTACTCACAACTTTTTGATTTATTCCTCTACTGTTTGATCATAATACCGTAAGTCCTCACTGCTTGACTTGTGCCCTTCGTAAAATGCCGGCGTTTCAGCTTCCTCTGTTTTGTGTATGACAAAGATGAAGCAAGCAGATGTTTTGGTAACTGCAGTAAACGAAGGCGTTGCATACTTGGCTCGCGGCGGTTCTTACACACACACACACACACACCACGGAAATGATACAGGAAAAAACCAAGTGTAATGTTTGATTTCTCGCTCATTTCACCAGGACTCAATGCTAGGTTGGGCATTAGTACAGTCACCGTTAGTTGTACCCTTGAGCACACGACAGTATGATCCTTGGGAATGACTAGCGTGGCCAATGAGCTTACCCTCCCGGGTTCTGATCAAAGACCAGACTACCATATCTGAGGCTCGCTGATGAAGCATTAAGAATGTTGGCTTATAAAACAAGTCTTCATTCTTTTACGCAGCTCCCAGTATATAAAGGGTTTAGGGGGGGTGTGCTTATCACTGTAGACAGGTAGGGTGGCTTCCAAGCCTAGCCAAAGAAGTTACTTGTTAATAGAAAACGTACAGACCCATCTAAGGTATTGTTTTCCCCTCATTTCTGTGTATGATTAATTCGTTGCGTACGTTAGTATCTTTTATATTGACATTAGGAACAAAACTGGTTGTTTATAAGTTAAACATTGTTAAACATTGATGCACCAGATTCTGAATTACAGGAAAAGCATAAAAGTTCCGTAATAAAGAGGATTGCTTTAACTCCTGTCTACTATTTTGTAACATTGAGAGATTGGAAACCGTAGATGATTCAGAGAGAGAGCGTCCGTTGCGTGGCGAGCCTGGAAATAAGTGTAGGAACGCCACACCTCAGCTGGTTTGGGGGGTGGTGGAAGGGGGGCGGGCGCTACTGGTCCCGGCTGGGTCAGGTTGAGCTAGGGGCGGCAGCCACAGTGCGGGCCTGTCTTGTCTGGCCTCTCATCACCTTCCCAGGCGATGACTCCCTCACCCTGACATTATTCTGTCGTGCCAGGTTCAACTGCTAACCCATACGTCTCTCCTGTTGCACAAGGGGAACCTAAATATAACTGTTATATCGCTGAGAAGTTCATTCATGGATGATAGAAAGTTTGTGCAGGTGAGGCGTCTTGGCAACAATTTGGACTGGAGAATAGACTTGTGTTGCCGTCTACTGGATCCTCAACGGCTTTCTCTCTTTTTTTTTTTACTATTGCCCTTGGCGGTTGTCCTTGCTCAAGTTATGTTGTTTGTGGAGTTATAATGTATTCCAAGCAGTATGTTTGTTTCTCATCCTTTATAGCTGTTGGCTTTGTTGTCGTGACGTTACTACTGCATTGTTATGAAATCAACCTAGTTTTTTTTTTTCGTTGCAGGCTTACTCGCCGTGGTTGTTGAAAGTTGTTCTGTTGTAAGTGATGTAGACAAGCCGCTCTCTAGTTTACTAAGTTCCACTCACTGTCGTATGTTTTGATATATGCATTAGTTCATGTGCTTCCCGACAAATGTTTCGCAATTATTTTCGAAACAAGAATACTTCTCAATACGGGAAAACCAAAAAGGTGCATTTCCAAGGTTTTGACTCGACTAAATGCTGTGTACTTTATTGAGGAATTTTGCGTCTATATTCATCAGTTTCATTAATTTTTCTTCGTATAATAGCAGTAGTTTACAGTCAGGTTCAGCAGTACACCATAACAACAGTGAACTTAGCTAATTTATACAAATGATATTCATGTTCCCCAAACAGTCGCTCACATAACTGGGGTTCACCTATGTGTGAAGGGTATGGCATGAAAAACTTAAGATGATGGGATCCACAGACAACATCACATTAGGAAAGTGATTGACGCTTAACAGAGCTCGTGAACACGATGTCACAAACCTTGGGTATTGATGGCATGGTTTTTTTTTTTCTGATCTGAGCCATCACGAGATCATTGCAATACTAGGCCTTCATACCAGAATCGAACCGATGTACTCAAGTTGTACCATCTTACACAGGAGTTAACATCATCGTTCCGCTGTCTTCAAAGGGTCACTTCAAGTTGTTAAAAGGGGTTTAAGGATAAAATCTGGAGGCCCAAGCTATGGATTTGAAGCTTCGTACGAGCACCTGAGACCCGCGTGCCCAGTGAGTGCATTAGGCCATGGTTGCACTCGTGAAGCGGGAGTTTGGAGACTTGAACAGCGGGATGGGCGGGGCAGCAGCCGGCACCGGAATAGGTGAGAGCGGAAGTGTGGGCGTGGACACAGCGGGTGGTAAATGGCCGCGATAAACAGGATATACGCCTTCTGTCAACCAATCACTGCCTGAATATTGCTGGAATGTTTTTGTTGAGTATTATATGATTTTCTCATGATTGTAAAGGTATTTATTATTATTATTATTATTATTATTTTATTATTATTATTATTATTGTTATTATTATTATTATCATTATTATTATGAAATACTTTGTTGGCCACAACATTCCACCAGGTCACCAGCACACAGGTCTTAGCCAAATTAAGCTTTGGGGTAGATGTATTCCACGGAGATGACCTCTCGAGCACAACTGTAAGACGAGTGTGATGGTTAGGCGTTTGGGTCGACTCAATAGCGGTTAGGTCAAAGGTCACCGCCGTTACACCCAAGGGTCCTACCCTCGTCCTGAGGTAACTTAAGGATTCCACGGTTGATCTTGGTTGGAAATTGCTGTCAGTTTGAACATTGGGTTCATTTTTCATGTTAGATGAGACGTCACCGGTAATTAAATGCCCTAATCAAGGTCATGCCATTAACGATATATATATATATATATATATATATATATATATATATATATATATATATATATATATATATATATATACAAGCCTAAGCGATATATCAATTTTATCAACCTACCCATAGGGGAGGATGAACAGCTGAGTTGACGGCACATTGACAGAATGGAAGTTCGTTTTTCTGTATCATGGTGCAGATAGTGGGGAGGGAAATGAGGGGCAAGGTGACTCATTCAACCTTGACTGAAGGGTCTGGGTGTGTCTTTTAGGGAACGAGTGACCCAGCAACCTTTCCAACCTTAGCTAGATGGCGTTAGGAACAGACGATTGAGCGAGTCTTCAGGAAGGGGGGGACCCCTCTTCTTGGGCCCCCCGTTTATGTTCGCGCGTTTGGAAAATAGCCACTTGAGGCACGCGAGGAGATAACGTAGGGAGTGTTCTGTCTTCCTTATTTCCAGGGATATATTGACTCTCTCTCTCTCTCTCTCTCTCTCTCTCTCTCTCTCTCTCTATATATATATATATATATATATATATATATATATATATATATATATGTATATATATATACACACACATATATATGTATATAACTGCTGATGAGATTGTCTGAGACGAAGCTTTATCGACACTGGAGGGCTGGGCATGTAATGTAAGACTCGTGTTCTGTTGGGTGTACGTCGGACGCGAGAAAGACTTTTCCACTCTCCTCTCGATTGATGTCCCATTTCCTTTTCAGAATTCAGAATGTAAAAATGTTATTGCTTGTAGTGAGAGAACATGACTTTAACCTCGCTATTTTGATGCATTTCGTCATCTTTATTATACATTTCTAGGATGCACCTTTCCCTAACGTATTTATACATATTTGGTTTTTTTTTTCGGTTTGATAGGAATTAGTAATTCAGTCATCACTTCTATTAGAATTTTTGGTATTCACAATCTAGGCATTTGTGAGCCCGTGCGTAATTGAACCAATTTTCCAGTCTCGTTTAAATTCGCATAATTAAT